>NC_141695.1:848644594-848817094 GCF_964263255.1 Lissotriton vulgaris
CACACACACACACACACAGCCCCACACACACACACACAGCCCCACACCCACACACAGCCCCACACACACACACACAGCCCCACACACACACACAGCCCCACACACACACACAGCCCCACACACACAGTCCCACACACACACACAGTCCCACACACACACACAGTCCCACACACACAGCCCCCCCCACACACACAGCCCCCCACACACACGCCCCCCCCACACACACGCCCCCCACACACACACGCCCCCACACACATACACAGCCCCCCACACACATACACAGCCCCCCACACACATACACAGCCCCCCACACACATACACAGCCCCCCACACACACACAGCCCCACACACACACACAGCCCCACACACGGAGAGAACCACACACACACAGAGCCACACACAGAGAGCCACACACACAAAGAGCCACGTGAGATAGTCAGAAAGTGCGGAGTGGTGGAAGAAAGAGTATGCAGAGGGAATCAAGACTAAACTAGACCGATAGGCTGCTAAGAAAAACTTTGGGGCACTGCTCTTACTTTTTTCACAAATTAAAGGCTGGTTTTAAACATTTACTAGTTGCTTTGTTACCCCACTAAAGCACTTTGCTACACTTATGGAACTCTCTGTATTGCAAGAAGTAAATAAAGTGCTTTCTCTTATACTTTTTTAATATGGCAGGTTTTCACTCGTTCAGCTGCCGCACGGACGTGCTGCTGAACTCGTTCAAAAGCACAGTTCACCTTTATAAATACTAGTAAGGAGCAGTATCCTGAAATAGATCCTCAACCAGAAGGGCAGCAATTTTAAACCATCAGGTAAAGGCCCCGGAGCAGTATTAGCCAGTCTGTTCTTTTTTGCGTAGTCTCTTCTGTTTCAGTCTGCATATATCCCCCGCCCCTCCCCCCACCACCACCACCCGAGTCTGCTCTTGTTTTTGCCCACTGCAATTTCACCCTACCCTCTTCCCCAAACAACCCTTTCTCCACCTTCCAGGTATCCGCACTTCCCCTCAGTCTGCTCGATTTAACCTTAGCCTGCCCTTTCTCTGTAGCCAGTCCCTTCAAGTCTGTATGTTACCACCTTCGTCTCAGCCTGCCACCTTTCAACCAGACAGTAAGTCCTCCATAAAGACATGTCTGCTTTCAGATTGCCCATATTCCAGTCTGACCACTTACATATCAGCTTGAATATATCTGCTTTTCTCTCACCCTACCCATTAGCCCCAGTCTACCCATTCCCCTCGATTTTGACCACTACTATAACCTAACATTGCCCTCATATGATGGGAGCGTTACGTAACAGTCACCCGTTTAAAAATGTGAACATGTGTTATTAGGCTGGCAGTAGCCGGTTGAATAGACACTTGGCTTGTGTTGTGCATGGAAGAGTGGGTACCACACCACCGACGGTCCTGGGCTTATGGTAAATGCTGGTGTGTGCAGACAGGCCACCCCCTTGACACGCCTGCAGTGTGTTACCTGCAACAATCTCCCATCCATGCACCTTCTATACCTGACATCGCAAAGCGTCTCTTTACACGTTCAAAGGTGACCCAATTTGCAAACATGGGCCACTTTTTTAGCCATCAGATTCACTAATGGGACCCGGGTCCACTTTAATTTTGGTGCCCGGCCTGTTTTCTGCCCCAGTCGGACCCTGGGATCTTTGCTCTCACCAGGACCCCTCCGATAGGGCAGGGCTGGTACACACCTCCCGTGCTAGGGGACATGTGTGGGCGTTGCACTCACCCCACCAGGCTCAGGGGCCGGAGAGCCAGCTGTTCCCTACTCTCCTCTGGCGCCAACACAAGCAGATCTGGAACTCACTTCCCTCAGAGGGAGGGGCGCAGGCTACACGAGAGACAGTTCGTATGCAGAGAACACACGAAATGAAATCGTTAAACGTGACCCATCAAGCAAAAGAAAATGTATCGGCTGGTGGTTGATTATTAAAAATGTGATTAAATAACAATACAAAAACCCAATGGAAGAAAATTTGATGAAAGAAACGAGAGTATTCTACCGGTTGGTTGCTGCCTCAGGTGGTCTCAGTGACAGTGCTGGAGGCTGTGGTAACTGCTAGCACTCGCACGAGTGGCACAGCAGCTCCTGCTGGCGCCTTCAGCTCAAGTTACACAGCAACAAGTCGCGCATGCCCAATCCTTCACTTCCTATCTGAAGACATGCGCAGTACAGCGCTTCCTGGCTCGAACACGCACAACATCAGAACTGCGTAAATAGAGAGCGTGTCATTCTTTAGATGAAAGACATGACGCAAATGGAGGCCCCTCCCCCAGTGAACCCGCATACAGCACCGTCTGCCCTGCACTGGAATACGATACAACCCAGCCCTGCTGCTGGGGGGGCGGCTGGGCAGCTGCTGGCGCTTCATGGAAAGTTATAAATACTACTGAAAACTAAATTCAGGATGACACTTTTCTTTCAACAACCACAGAAAGTGAATAGCGTAATATTTCTCGAAGAGGAAAGGGTATGTGTTAAGAAGCATGGGGTGGCAGGGTCTCTGCTCGCACGGCTGTCAAAATCATGTGTGATATGGCCATGCATTTTTGCAGCACGACTGTGCATTCTCTCAGTCGAAGGTCCGCTTTAACTCCTAGCATGCCTAGTGGTGTTGGCGCGACTTTGGAGGTTTGAGTCTCGGCGTCGGCTCACCAGCCCGTGATTCTGGGCAAATCACTTAATCTCCCCATGTCTACCAAAGAAATGGTGGCGTGAATGAAGGGTAGCAGGGGTGAGAGAGGGGGCGGGGAGGGGCAATGGGATGAGGCAGAAGCGGAGGAGGGGGTGACACACGACCACGTTACTCCGAGGCGAGGCAGAAATGCCTCTGAGAAACGCAGCCTCATTTTGGGATTCGGGGGCGTGTTTTTCTTTCTCTCCTCTTCACAATGGGAAGAGGAGAGAAAGAAAGTTAAAAACACCCCCCCAAATCCCAAAAAGACGGGGCTTGAACGGAGAGTGATGCCCCTCTCCTCCAATGGCTGGCCTCCGTTTAGGAAGCCAGCCAATGGAGAAGAGGGGAGGGTTCAAGCCCCCACTATAGGAGACATAAGATCTCTCCCTGTGACTGTGCAAGCGCAGCCTACGCAGGTCTCGACCTAAAAATGGCCGACTTCTTTACTTGCCTCTTACAGCAGGCTTGGTGATACCCTTGCATTTTCTGCTTCTGAGAAGCTTGCTTTCAACTGCTTCATGCTGGTAATTTCCTGAGCTCTGGCCGAAGACTGAATGATAGCTGCTATGTTTGGGTACTACTTGTGTCACTCACCCCATGGCAAGTTCTGTTACACAGCCTTGATGCTTCTTCCAGGGTTGTAGGGCAATTTTGGTGGAGTTAAATTTTGCCTGTCTGCGGATTGAAGTACACTCTACATAAGAATGCCTTGTCATTCTGCTCAGGAGTGCATGTCCAAAAATAGGGTGCTACTAAGTCTATACTGGTCTGGATTTTTTTGTCACAGAAGTAATGGTATCAGTGAATTTTGTTTGTAACTAGTTAGTTTTGCTTGATTAAAATGTAAATGTAATACATTTTCGCACAATATGCTTCTCTAGAAAGCTTTTCAGTTAGATTTCTTGGCAGAATTTGTTCCACTAAAGTGTTAATGTGAATTGAAAATACTGTAGTAAGTTCCTGGAGTTTCTTGAAGGCATGAGCTCTATAATAAAAAGGTTTTACATATATACTGTGTCTTCCAGGCGGCTGTCTAATGTTTCATACAGACTCTCATAGGTTTGATAGATATCTAAATTGTACGACCATGATATAAAACCATTTTCCCACTAATGCACATTCTAGTCCAGTGGAAAAGCTGATATTACATCAAATGGATTTTTGAATACACAATTTGAAATTCAACTACTATGCCACAGTTTTTTACAGTTGATATACTGAGGCGTCACTGTTCCTGAAATATCATGAAGGTAAAAGCACATAAACTGATCGTACATTTTGCACCATGCAAATCTCAGCAATTTGCAAAAAAAAATTCCCAGTAATAAACCCTTTTTCTGGATCAGTTTTTGATTGCCACTCGTTCTCTTAGAATACAGCATCGTGACGCATTGATGGTTAAAGATGCAAAACTCAACTGGTTTAGAACTGGTTACTACAGATAAGCTGGCACAGCCTAAATCAATCATAGCATTTGTAAAGCGCACTACTTACCCGTGAGGGTCTCAAGGCGGTGGGGGGTGGGGGATGCTGCTACTGCTCGAAGAGTCAGGTCTTGAGGAGTCTTCTGAAGGACAGCAGGTCTTGGGTCTGCCGTAGGTGGATGAAGAGGGTGTTCCAGGTCTTGGCGGCGAGGTGGGAGAACGATCTGCTGCCGGAGGTCGCTCTTCGGGTGCGGGGGACTGTGGCCAGGGCGAGGTCGGCGGAACTGGCGGGAGGGGTGTAGAAGCGGAGTCGGCTGTTGAGGTACGCTGGTCTGGTGTTGTGGAGAGCCTTGTGTGCGTGGGTGAGGAGTTTGAAGGTTATCCTCTTGTTGACGGGGAGCCAGTGCATGTCTTTCAGGTGAGGTGTGATGTGGCTGCAGCAAGGGATGTCGAGGATCAGGCGTTGAGAGGCGCCTGGATGCGTTGGAGCCGTTTCAGGAGTTTGGCCGAGGCACCTGCGTAAAGGGCGTTTCTGTAGTTCAGCCTGCTGCTGACGAGGGCCTGGGTGACCGTCTTTCTTGTTTCGGTGGGGATCCACCTGTAGATCTTGCAGAGCATGCGTAGGGTGTTGAAGCAGGAGGAAGAAACGGCGTAGACCTGCTTGGTCATGGAGAGGGTAGAGTCGAGGATGACCCCTAGGTTGCTTGCATTGTCGGTGAGTGTTGGAGCTGTTCCCAGCCCAGTGCGGTCGGCCACCAGGAGTTCCAGGCCGATGGGGTGGATCCGAGGATGAGGACTTCCTTCTTGACCGATTTCAGCTTCAGTCGGCTGTTACTCATCCATTTGGCGATGGCCTTCATTCCATCGTGGAAGTTGGTTTTGGCGGTGTGGGGTCCTTGGTGAGGGAGAGGATCAGCTGGGTGTCGTCTGCGTAGGAGATGATGTTGAAGTTGTGCAGTTAGGCGACGTGGGCAAGCGGTGCCATGTAGATGTTGAACAGCCAGGGCTCGACAAATCTACTCGCCCGCTCGCATTTGCGAGGTAGAATTAGTGAGGACAAGCTATTTTTAGGTCCTACTCGCCCTTTCTAGCGAGTAGGAAGAAAAACGAACTTTTGTCCTCAGTCTTTGAAAATGGAGCAAATGTGACAAGGTAACAAGATTTAAAGCCTTTAAATCTTTTTATCTTGTCACTTTTGCTCCGTTTTCAGAGACGGGGGTCAAGTAGGTTGCAGTTAGGTCGAACAGATTTTCCAAGGTACTAGACCTGCAGGACTAGTACCATTTTTCGGATTTTTCGAGCCCTGGCAGCATTGGGCTGAGGGATGAGCCCTGGGGAACGCCGCAGATGATCTCAGTGGCTTTGGATCGGAAGGGGGAATGGCAGACGCTCTGTGTTCTGCCGGTGAGGAAGGAAGTGGTCCAGTCCAGGGCCTTCTCTTGGATCCCGGCGTCGTGGAGGCGTGTTCGTAGTGTGTGGTGGCAGACCATACCGAAGGCGGCTGACAGGTCCAGGAGGATGAGGGCCGCGGTTTCTCAGTTGTCTAGCAGGGTCCTGATGTCATCGGTGGCGATGAGAGGGCAGTTTCGGTGCTGTGGTTGCTGCGGAAACCAGACTGTGATGGGTCCAGGATGCTGTTTTCCTCGAGGTAGTGGGTCAGTTGTTTGTTGATGGGTTTTATCAATGACCTTCGCTGGGAATGGGAGAAGGGAGATGGGCCAGAAGTTCTTGAGGTCCTTGGAGTCTGCCTTGGGTTTCTTGAGTAAGGCGTTAATCTTGGCGTGCTTCCAGCTCTCCGGGAAGGTTTCTGTCTCGAAGGAGATGTTGATGACTTTCCAGAGATGGGGTGCGATGGCGGTGCTGACTTTGTTGAAGATGTGGTGTGGGTCGTGGAGGCGTGTTCGTAGTGTGTGGTGGCAGACCATACCGAAGGCGGCTGACAGGTCCAGGAGGATGAGGGCCGCGGTTTCTCAGTTGTCTAGCAGGGTCCTGATGTTATCGGTGGCGGTGATGAGGGCAGTTTCGGTGCTGTGGTTGCTGCGGAAACCAGACTGTGATGGGTCCAGGATGCTGTTTTCCTCGAGGTAGTGGGTCAGTTGTTTGTTGATGGGTTTTATCAATGACCTTCGCTGGGAATGGGAGAAGGGAGATGGGCCAGAAGTTCTTGAGGTCCTTGGAGTCCGCCTTGGGTTTCTTGAGTAAGGCGTTAATCTTGGCGTGCTTCCAGCTCTCCGGGAAGGTTGCTGTCTCGAAGGAGATGTTGATGACTTTCCGGAGATGGGGTGCGATGGCGGTGCTGACTTTGTTGAAGATGTGGTGTGGGCAGGGGTCTGACGGAGATCCGGAGTAGATGGTGTTCATGGCCTTGATGATGTCGTCGTCGTTGATGTCGGTCCAGGAGAGTAGGATGTTGGTGCGGATGGTTGTCTTGGGGGCGGGGGTTTCAGTGGTTGTTGTGGCGGTCGTGTTCTTGAAGCTGTCGTGGATGTCTGCGATCTTGCGATGGAAGAAGCTGGGGTTGGAGAGTTCCTTCACTATGTTGAAGAGCTCTTTGCTGCTGTTGGCGTTGTTGTATAGGCGGTCTTTGAAGGAGGCCGTTTTGGCTGATCTGATGAGGTGATGGTGTCTGGGGGTGACGTTCTTGTGGGCTGTGTAGTTGTCCGGTTTTCGTTCACTGAGCCAGTTCTTCTCCAGCTTTCAGCAGGTTCGCATGGACGCCTGGAGGTCTTCAGTGAACCAGCTGGCTCTCTTGCTGGTGTGACTGTTGAAGAGTTTCTTGAGCGCTGGCAAGGGTGTTGGCGCAGTCGTCGATCCACTGTCTGAGGTTGCAGGCGGCGCGGTCGGCGTCTGTGGGCTCGGGGGGTGGGTTCATGGTGAGGGTGGTGGTTAACTGGTCTTCGGTGACTTTTCTTCAGCAGCGTCTAGGCATCTGTTGGGAGCGGTGGTGCGAGGTGGGTTTCCGGAAGGTGAAATGGATGCAGCAATGGTTGTTCCAATGGAGTTCGTGGTGTGGTTGACGGAGACGTGGGGGGTTGCGGAGAAGATTGGGTCGAGTGTGTGTCCAGCAGAGTGGGTGGATGTTGTGAAGAGTTGTTTGATTCTGAGGGTGGCTAGGTTATCGATCAGGGTGGTGGAGTTGGTGTCGTTGTTGTTCTCTAGGTGGAAGTTCAGGTCCCAGAGGAGGATGTAGGCCGTGGAGGCGAGGGCATGTGTGCTGGAGTCGCTGAACTGTGGTCTGTAGACGAGGGTTCCTCTGAGGGTGGTGTTGGAGTTGGTTTGGATCTGGATGTGCTGTTGTTCGGCAGTGCTGAGGGTGTCGGCTGAGCTGGTCGAGACTCTGAGGGTGTATCACAAAGCTGAGGGGGAGTATTAAGAGACTGCTTTTATCGCATGCCATTCCACCAGACTATGCAACCCAGATTTGGATGTGTGGAGGGAGTTACTCCGAAAAGTGCGTACTTGATTGGTAGTAATTGTAACTGTGAGGCACGCTTTTCTACTTGAAGATTACAAAGCGGTGCTGATTAACTGATCACCTTGTCCAGTTTATGGTCCTGTGAAACCAGGGCAAGTAGATGGGGGTTTGTTTCTGTAAAAGGGGACAGTCAAGCAGAGGACAGGAGCATTGACAAAGCCAAATACGTTTTCAATTAAACTGATTTGCTTTGCCTATGGCCCCTCCCAGTCCAGTGGAGCCGTGTGTGCAGTGATAATCATGAAATGCTTTTTCTTAAAGCAAAAGAAAAAGCATTGAAAGATGACTGCTGCTTATGCATGCATACACATGGCAGCCATCTTTGATCTGTCTTTTCCTTTAAGGGAAATCATTGCAAGATGCAACGCAAATGCAAGCACAGTGTCGATGTTTGAATCATTTTTGTCAGTGCAAAATAAAAATGATTCAGAGATGGCCTTCGAGCATAAGCAATGCCCGTATTTCCACGTTATTTTTACTTTACAATTTCCAAACGATAAAGTATGACCTGGATGACAAATTGACAGAAAAGAGAGCAGCTTAGTGGTAGTGTCCAGCTGCCGGCTCTCACCAAAATAATTATTTTAAAAAAGTACAACGAAAAAGCATAGTCAGAAAGAAGTGTTAGTTGAGGGTATCCGTTGGGTGTTGAGATGGCTGTGGAAGTTGAAAGTTTGGGAAGGATGGGGGATGATTGATAAAGCAGGTGACTCGGAAGTGGTCGGTTGACAGGCCCTCGGAAGAAGAAGCAAAACATAGTTCATAATAAAATATTTTTAAAAACTCGGGACAGGAGTGAGGGCAAGGAAATAGTCCCTTCCTTCAGCAACAGCCCCTCAATATAATGGTAAAGAAGACATGCTCCAGGAGTCCGGAAAAACAAGAATCGTGAGGAATGCAATTGCATAAGGAGTAAGGATCTGGAATAGACAAATTATCCATCCAACCATGAGCAAGAGGTCGATTCAAAGCTTATTCAAAGTCATGGTTGTGGAGTTGTTATTCCCTGACAGCACAGACATATTTTTTGGGGACATGTCTACAGCTTCTCATGTTTATTCTTCCTACTGGACAAATAGGCCCAGCTCTCTCCAGAGCAAACCCTTTGGCCGCCACAATATCACTGAGTGAACCTGTGAAAGAGGACTGTCAGCTACTAAGACGATATTTAATTTCATATATAAAATTTGTTGTTCAAATTTGCATATATGATCATCATTACAAATCCTTTAGTACTGGGGAGAGCACTCAAAGGCAATGCCGTTTTTACTGACAGTAGTTCCAGTACAAAAAAGTATACTAGTTTCCAACATTTAACAAGTGCTTGCAGAATTCTCCCTGAATTAATGCAAATACACGCAGAAGCCTGAAAGCAAGATGAGTGATTGTCATTTTATGCACATTTTATTTTGAAAGAAAACATTGTTAAAAAAAGGCTTTTTGCTAAAGTGATGGACAACGAAAGTATAATTTCTATGCAACATCATTCAGTAAAACATGTTTGATGCAGGCGAATATTATACAAGCATTGGCATAGCCAATAGGTCTCGCCTTTGGGACCTTATAAGTGTTTAGTTATCCAGCACAATATCCTTGGTGCAACATCAATTGTTGCATGGCTAAACACTTATAAGGTCCCAAAGCCGAGACCTATTTGCTATGCCAATGCTTGTTCTAACAGGTATGCACAATTTTTAATATTGGAAAACTAATCCCAGTCCTTGAGTGCCCATCTATTGTTCACAGTCCGATAAGTATTAACTACATGCTGGTGAGATGGGTGAAGATAAATCTTAAAGATACATTTTGACAGGGTCTCTGGCGAAAAAAATAGAAAACAAAATTCTAAAGAGTGGACACTGGATGTGTCATTATTTCATTTAAGTCATCTTCAACTCTGGGTGTTCTTGCTTCTGTTGAAGTTCCTTCATCTAATCCTAACAATTAATGATATAACGAGGCTCCCATTTTCTCAGTTGTTTCATCGGGGGTTAACTTTCATACATGAGAGCTGTAGGTCACATATTAGTGACTTTTGCTATGTAGCACTGCCGTGGAGACACAGATTGTCCTCGAAACGTTACGTTGAAACAAAATAGACCAGTGGCCAAACTCTTGTTGATGGCAGTGTTACTTTTTAGGTCTCGCCTATCCCATTCCGCAAGGAATGGATAGGGGAGAATTATAGTGGGTAAAAAAGTTGTCAAACCATCGGGCGGATTTCTAACAGTTCAGGTGAACACAAGCATGCGCTTTTCCCTCGCTCCCGAACCGCCTGCCTCCGGGAGCTTCACTTCAAAGGACTCCCCCGCCCACTGCTTCACACTTCACGGCCGCCAGGCGTGTCTCCCATTTCTCCTTCCCGCCCCCTGCTTTACACTTTTCACGGCCGCCAGGCCGTGTCTCGCATTTCTCCTCCTCTCCCTCCCCACAGCAATGCCAAGAGCTTGTTTAAAAGAAGAAGCTGACCCGCTGATTTTAAAGCTCGGAAAGACAAAGAAATCCTCTCTGCACACATTCCCACCACACCTTAACAATTTACGGCTTGGTTTCTTTACTTTAAATAAAAGAAACTTTCGATTTATAAGTCATAGTTTCTTTTGCTTATACATGTAAACTTCCGATCACTTGTAGGGTGTACTTTCCGAATCCTTCAAATTCACAATGGAATCTCGGTTGCTTGAGGCAGCCGAAGTAAGCCAGAATGCATGTTTGCCTGAAACTTCTCTTGTTGCTAGGGGGGGCTCCGTGACATGTAACTCTGTACACTTCTCAAATGCCAGTGACTGTGCACCTAATCGAGAGGGCGTGCCGGATTCCAGTGCCAGCAATTTGAACAACTATACTCCAATGCCTGTCCCATTCATCTGAAATAGGATCCAGCATACTTGCATTCACAAGACGTCTTTTATTGTGGCATGTTCAGGTAATGCGTTTCGGCTGCCCATGCGCCCTTTCTCACAACAAAGAGCGGTCACCATTTTGCTCTTTTTTATTTAAAACATTTCTTAAAGGGGCATGTGCAGATGAAATTGATTAACAAGATTTAAAGATTCACATTCCTAGTGAATCCCGCTGCATCCATTATAAAAATGATTCACAATTAATACTTCATTGTACAAAACATTTCAGTTATAATTATCAAAGACTATCTAAAACAACAATAAAGTAATGACGTTGATGCCCTCCAGTGCAAAGTTACGCCTTCTGCAGGGACAGTCCTCACAATTCAAATTCTGAGAGCAAAACACATGCCAAACAAAGATTGCCTGGAGGAACCAAAGGTACTTCTGAAATAGGGTGGTGAAAATCTGGTTTTCAATTCCAGTGGGTATTCTCGTGCCACAACAAGGGATATGTTCCAGCCCCTGATACTCATCTAAAAACAGTCTTCGGACACATGTAGCAGCACTGGAGTACATTAACATATGCCGAGCACAGGAAAAGCATGTGGGGGGATACTTTTGTCAGAATTATGTTCTGACAGGGAGCGCTACTAGGAATGACATTGTTCATTCGGGGGGGGGGGGAACGTAAAACACACACAGCCACAACCACACACACACACACACAACGCCACACACACAACCCCACACACACACAACCCCCCCACACACACAACCCCACACACACACAACCCCCCACACACAACCCCCCCACACACACCCACACAACCACCACACACACACAAACAAACCACACACACGCAAAACCCCCCACACACACAGAACCCCACACACACAACCAACCATCCACACACACACAACCCCCCCACACACACAACCACACACACACAAACACATACATGCAAAAAAAAACACACACACAACCACAAACACACACAACCACACACATACCCCCCACACACACAACCACACACATACCCCCCACACACACAACCACACACACACACACAACACTCCACACACACACCCACACAACCCCCCCACACACACACCCACACAACCCCCACACACACAAACGCACCACACACACGCAAAGGTCCCACACACAACCCCGCACACACACAACTCCACACACACACACGCACAACCCCCCCCACACACACAACCACACAACCACATATAGCATAGCAAAAAAACATAGCATTACAAAACATGGTATAGCATAACAACACACAACAACACATAGCATAACAAAACACAACGAAACATAGCACAACAAAACAAGAATAGCAAAACCAAACATAGCATAGCATAACAAAGCACAACATAACAAAACAAAACATAGCATAGCATAACAAAACACAACAAGACATAGCAAAGCATAGCATGGCATATCATAACACAACAAAGCATAGCATAACAAAACATAGCATAGCATAACAAAGCATAGCATATTGCAACAAAACAGAGCGTAGCATAGCACAACAAAACATAGCACAACAAAGCATAGCATAGCATAACATAGCATTGCAAAGCAAAACAAAGCATAGCATAGCATAACAAAACATAGCATAACAAAACACAACAAAACTTAACCTCATAGATGCTATTAAACATTCCTCCCCAGAGCTGCGCTGTCCATTGGAACTAGTGCTGAATGGACGTCCAATGGTCGTGCGCAGCACTGGGGAGGTAGTGCTGCCGTCGGCCAATGCACCGAGGCAGCACTTAAGGGGATAACATAACAAAACCTAGCATAACAAAACAAAGCATAGCATGGCATATCATAACAAAAAAACAAAAAAACATAGCACAGCATAACAAAACATAGCATAGCATAACAAAACATTGCATAGCATAACAAAGCACAGCATAACAAAACATAGCATAACATAATACATAGCATAGCATAACAAAACACAACAAAGCATAGCAAAACAAAACATAGCATAACAAATCATAGCATAGCAAAATGCAACAAACATAGCAGCATAACAAAACACAAAAACCCACTCACTCACTCGCAACACATATTGCATCACAAATGCAATAGGTGTCACATTTGCGAAAGTTTAAGCTATCGGCATTGTAAATGACAATGCTATTAATGTATCTATTTTCAAAACCAACACAGAAATACAAAATTTGACATTTACAATGCCAATAACTCAAACATTCCTAATGCGAGACCCTATTGCATTGCAAATGCTTGTTATGAAATGAGTCCCAGGACTTTTTCTGATCAAACATGAATCTCAGGTATCTATAATAGGGAAATGTTCGAGCTTATGATTATTGATGCTCCAGGAGCTTTGTATTTTGCCTCATTAAGCACTATTGCGTGGCTTTTCTCAGTGCTTATTTGCCACCGTTGTTCGACATACCTCATAAATCGCACAACATGCTTGGGTCACAACCTCCATTTTTTTAGCACTGATTTGTTTCCACCAAGCGCTGTTTATGCGCCTTTGGAGTTGCACAGTCATAAGGTCCACTAAATGAAGTTCGCTGGCATTTAAGAATATCTAACTCCTTATAGAAACCAAGGCGTGGAAGTTGGCCAGAACTGAGCTCAGATAGACCAAAAAATCACTGATAATAATGGTAAAGAAGAAAGTGTCAAAACACATTGTTGCCTCACTCTGGAATGCTTAATTCTATTGGTTTTCTTTGTGTGTGTTGATGACCCTCCAACTGCCCCAGAATTAATATAGAGTTGGGATATAATGGGCAATAAGCTATGCTGGGCAACCTTGCTCTGAAATGTGGGCCACAGCATGGATCTCAAGACACAATCATATGCTTTTGAAAAATCTAATAACCCCAATCAATGGGCACTGCTCCACTTACACTAGCCCTGCTGGCCACAAGGGACAGTGGCATCGCATTGTGGAATAACCCTTTCTGAATCACATCAATGTTGGCATCTGTAATGCAATGACTTGACCAATTCAGTAACTCATTGAGGATAATTCGGTTAAAGAGCTTTTCTAGTGGGTGCTTTAATTTGTATAACAAATAGCTCTTTGTCAACAGGGTTCTTCTATTTATTTTCATGTTGGAAGCAGAAGCCAATGAAAAACAAGCAATGTCTAGTACAATGGTAAGAAGCTGCAGGGAGGAGAGAATACGGACTCCTTTGCATTGCGGTGCTCAACCTCTCTTGTGCCTTGCCAACCACAACTGTAAAATACTAGGCTGCTGCAGGAGGGACTATGCCTTAAATGGTGCATCGCCTCTCGGGCTGAAAGAGGAGTCCCTGCTTGCTGGCAAAGTTTTTCGGTGCCACGATGTCAAGAGTAGTGTGATTCTCAACTACCTCCTTTACCATACATAACAGCAAAATGTCACTCTACACAATACTCCTGTGGGCAGATACAAAATTTGAAAGGCACTTCAAACAAGTAATGGTTGAAGTAAAATGACCCAAACGTACCAATGGCTAAAAGGAACTAACCTAAAGCCACTCTTTGTGTGTTTTCCGTGTCTTTTGACAAAAGCTCTGCCAGGGAGCAAAGACTGTCACCAAAACCGAAAAATGTGTTATCACTTCTGAGAAGAGGCAAAAAAAATCCAGGAGCATACACCTGTGAACCTCACTTTCGAAAGCTCGGATATGGAGCAAACACCAACCCCAACATTCACGATTACATGCGAGACAAACCTCTCTTTTAGCAAAAGGTAAAAATATACACAGCAATTAAATGGCACAACTCCTCTTCAGAAAGGAGGAAGGCAGCTATTAAACAGTGGACTTCAAGTACACTTTCAACGATGGAAGTGGAGGCAGCACAGAGGGGTTGCAATCTATTGGAGCGTGCAATGGAGTATTACACCACAGTAGCAGAGGCACTGGCGTTACGTGCTCTTGCAAAGGACAGCAAAGAAGTGAAGGCAAGATTAGAAGAAGATTCGGGTAGAGGATCATGCGGAGGCCCGGCAAGGAAGGTACCGCGGGTACATACTCACCCGCAAGTCAATGAACATTTTCATAATGGGCAACTGTTTCATCCCAGTGGATCAGTCAAGGGCACTGTTGTTAATAAGGAAATTGATCACATTCATATCTATCATCAGAAGCAGATGAGCTTGATAAATCCCTTCTGCAGGGTAATGGTGCTTTTCCTCTCTCTTTTTTTTATAGCAATACTCTTATACTGTAATACTCTTCGTAAGGGAGTCATGAGGAGACTTGGCACACGAGTTAAGGAAAAGTTCGAAACATTTCTGTATTCTTCCTATAAAAGGTTTCATATTCAGGATATTTACAGGATTTGTAAAAGGTACAATCTAAACCAACTCCCTCTATGGGCAATGTGACCGATAATAAACTAGAAAGAGGGGTTTCACACGGACGGCGAACTCGGAAGACAGCGAAACTGAAACCGGGCTGTGACTGAGAGGGCGGGGGCTGCCAGCGCATGTGCGCTATTTGTAATGAAGAGGGAGCCCCGGCAGCTGAAGTCCTTGGTCCCAGGAGGGTGCCCCGGTGAAGACCAGCGCTGCGGGGCTCCCGTGCCGAGACTGACCCGCTGCCTGCCGAGGGAGAGAGGGACACGCGGAAAGAGCCAGGTGAGTGGGTGGGGTGAGGGGACTGTGTGCGTGTGTGTGCGAGCGTGTGTGTGTGTGCGTGTGTGTGTATGCAGTGTGTGTATGCAGTGTGCGTGTGTGTGCATGTGCGTGTGTGTGTGTGTGTGCGCGTGTGTGTGTATGCGCGCCTGCGTGTGTGTGTGTGTGCGTGTTTGTGTGTGTGTGTGCATGCGTGAGTGTGGCTGTGTGTGTGTGTGCGCGCCGATTGAGAGAGGCGAGAGGCTGACTTTCGGTGAATGTTGAACAGGAGATGTGCACGGCGCCGGGCTGGGCGTGCGCGTCCTGGAGATGAAATCGCCGAGGGAAAGCGCGTACCCTTCCCCTGTCCAACATTCCCGGCAAGTGCACAACATAAGGTCTTTAGCTGGATGCAGCGCTTCGCGCTGCTAACACCAGAGAGACCTAAAAAAAAAATATAGTAATAGTGATTCAGTGCAAAACCATCCGTGGCAACATGCAGATCTATATTAGGGGCCTAATATAAGTATATCTGCTTTAATTGGTGCAGGTTTACAGCTTTCAGAGATTAACAAGTGCTTTCAGAAGCAGATCTTAAAAACATACTCCGAGGAAAGGTTTGCAAATTAAATTTTGCATGACTAAACATACACATGTATATTTTCTCATGCGAAAATCTGCGGTGATATCAACTTCATGTTCACTACATCCCGTTTTTTTCTGACCCTGGAAAACGTTTTACTTTGGTAGTAAATTTCCAACCTTTTGCAAGAAGGTTGAAAAATTAGAACCTTGCTGCAATGCTTACTGTAGTATATGATAGAGGCTACGGTCAGAGCTTTGATATAACGAAAATGCTGAAATACCTCGCTGCATGGTATCAAAGGAAGTTTTCAGAGAGCTTCTGAAAACCTGGCTTTTAAATTTAAATTAAAGGTTCAAAACTCTGTCCATCGTCTCTCACAGAATTACCGCCAAGGCACCTTCAGGTATACGTTGCCCTTTATAAATTGGGTAACATAACATAAACAAGCATTTACAATGCAATGGTTTCGCCTTTGGAAAAGTTAGAGCTATTGGCATTGCTCATGACATTTTTTTTTGTTTACTTATAAATAAATGGCATTGTTATTTACATTGCCAACAGCTCTCTCAGCCCACACAGCTCGCTCAGCTCTCACAGCCCACACATCCCACACAGCCCACACAGCTCTCACAGCCCACACAGCTCTCACAGCTCACACAGCTCTCACAGCCCACACAGCTCTCACAGCCCACACAGCCCACACAGCCCGCACAGCTCTCACAGCTCTCACAGTCCACACAGCTCTCACAGTCCACACAGCTCTCACAGCCCACACAGCTCTCACAGCCCACACAGCTCTCACAGCCACACAGCTCTCACAGTCCACACAGCTCTCACAGCCCACACAGCTCTCACAGCCCACACAGCTCTCACAGCCCACACAGCTCTCACAGCCCACACAGCTCTCACAGCCCACACAGCTCTCACAGCCACACAGCTCTCACAGTCCACACAGCTCTCACAGTCCACACAACTCACAGCCCCCACAGCTCTCACAGCCCACAATGCAGCAATCACATAACACTACACATGCCTTCACAACACACCAATTAAAGAAAACTCACAATCTAAGACGGTTTGTATTGTTCACAAGTCATTCCATGGAAACAACACTGGATATTTAACTTAAGTCTCCATCAACCACAAACCAACAAGGCACCAATGATTAACAATTAAAAGAGGGTTGTTGTCCTGGGCAAATCCAGTGGGTAAAGCTCATTCCTGTGCCAGAAACCAATACCTGAATGGTTTGGAGGACTGAATAAAGGGTCACAGTCGTGCCTGATTTAGCAGGAACAAGTTCCATACCCTATGTCAACGAGCTGTGCCAGGTGAACGGATGTGTCATATCCTCTCCATGTGTGTGTCATATCTATTTCAACTTTCTGCACTGATCACACCTGTGGCCGACATCTCTCGGGGTTGTCATAAGGATTTTCTGATACTAGACGACTGCCTCTGACTGGCCAGGTGGGTTGAGGCAGCGTCACTCACAGGAAAGGCCAGGGCAACTCACGCGTTGGGAAAATTCTGGATTTCACTATAGCTCGTGACATGTGAGTGGTCTTCCAAGGTCCTGCTTCTTGTTCAGAGTTACAGACCCCTGAGACATTTCTCAGCGACACATAAGGCCGCCTCGCCTCACAAAAGTGAGATGCAAGGGTCTTACAGCAAAAGTTTACATTTCCATAAACAAGTACACATCCCAGGTTTGAGTCTTGTTGATTAAACTCAATAGATCCCGTTAAGGTGTCAGAGGGACCGGCTGTGGTCCAATTTCTGAGACCAGAGAGGCTGGCAAAGAAGTGCCCCACAATGCACTGCGAGGTCCCCTCCCAACCTTACCTCCTCGGATCCTCGTGAGGGTTAGCAGCTGCGAGAGCTCCATCCTGCGACCGCGGGCGGCTCCAGGAGCCGGAAGTGTCCTCGTGACACCGGCTCAGTCCACAGACAGGTCAGCAGGAGAACTGGAAGGAATCCAGGTGGGAGAGGAGGCTGCTCCCCCCGTGACAGCTCCCCGAGCCGCCGCCGCTCCTTCTCCCGGCATCTACCGCCTCTGCTTCCACACATGCCGCATCCCCGCCAGCCCAGGGGTGATCAATCTCCCGGGACCCTCAGCCCAGGCTCCCGCTCTCTGCCGGCAGAGACAATATCCAGGGAGGGTGCCTCGTGCAAGCTGCTCTCCTTTGCTGCACCCTAGGCACTACACCGGGGCTCCGAGAGAACAGCAAACTTGCCAGCCCCATCCCAGATGCCGCACCCCGCCCCTCCTCCCCTCCTCCCCTCCTCCCCTCCTCCCAGCGGCAGCAGAAAGAGAGGAAATGTGCAGGAACTGACTGCACCGCCGAGGTGCCCCCGTCCATTGTCATTTCCCGGCCCCCTTTCCTTCCCACAGCCATTGCCTGTAAAGAACAGTTTAAAAGATGTACAAACACTTTGTGAGTACACTCCTATTTGTACAAGCAGTTTGTTTATCTTCCTGTGAGTGTGTGGGCGTGGCGGGCAAGGGTGCAAACTTGTGGGGGTGCCTTAAAAGTTTTAAACCTGATTTACTTTCCTTCGAACCAAACTTGTACCGGACAAGCCATATTTTCCGATATATTCATCCAGAACAATTCTTTTCAATGAACCTTTCAGGTTGATTTATCATTTCAAAGGCAACAACCCTCAATGCCGACAAGCTGTAACAGCAACCCATGACGCATGCAAGCCCCGCCCAGCAGCCACTTCCCTTTCCATGATTAGTGTGCGCAGAGATTTTCAGTACGCTCATAGGCCAGGGCAACTGTCACTCATAAAGACGTCCGGGACAGCCATGAGACGCTTGAGGTGGGAAACCAAAACATAGGTTGAGCCATTGAAAGAATGATTATGTAAATGAACATTTAAACGATAAATCTTAACAAGCACCTACGAGGACACGGACAGCGGGGGGGGGCGGGAGGGGGCGGGAAAGCACACGGACAGCTGGAGGGGGCGGGGGCAGGGAGGCACACGGAGGGGGGCGGGAATGGACAGCGCATCTGACCCGAGCTCCAGAAACAAATCACTTTCAGTGAAAGGGGAGGCAACGGGAAAAAACGAAACTCCGCCCATGGAAAAAATCTCGGGAACGCCCCCGAATCTGGTCCGGCCTTGACGGACAGATCTCTGTTCCAATGGCTAGCCTCCATTTATGGAGCTAGCCAATGGAACAGAGGGGCGTATTCAAGAGTCCCTTACTGAAGACTAGAGATTTCTCCTGGGGGCGGAGCTTACGCTCCGTGCCCCAGGCGAAACCTAAAAAGGAGACAAAGTGGATTTTGTTTTGTACAGAACAAGTAGATTTCTGAAGTATCCTATCCTCTTGAACAAGTAGATATTTAATACAATTCCACACTCATGTTAACTACACATGTATTTTGTATTGTATACAACAGGTCATTAAGGCCTAAAAAGGCATCTGGCTCAAAGACGATATTGGGAGAAAGTGTGGACAAGGGTGTGGCACAGGTATAAAAGTGTAGATGAGCTTTTGCACTGCAGGTAGTTGTTGAATACATCTGCTAACTGAAGTTGCTACCTAAGGGCTTCTAGCAAAAGAAAATGGAGTTTCATAAATAGATGGGTAATGTTTTTTTAGGTCTCAGCTAGCGTAGGCTGCGCTTGCGCAGTCTCGCTGGTAAGATTTTATGTTTTCTAGTAGTGAGGCTTGAACCCGCCCCTCTTCTCCATTGGCTGGCTTCCTAAACGGCGGCCAGCCATTGGAGAAGAGGTTTGTCATTCCATTTAAGCCCCGTCTTTTTCAGATTGGGGGGTGTGTTTTTTCATTTCTCTCTGACGTCTTCAGTCAATCAAAAAAACACGCCCCCCAGTCTGAAAAGGACAGGCCTTAAAACGCCACTGGGACCTGTTTCTGTTGTGCTAGACTCCATCTTATACGCGCGCCAGCCAGAGTCTGCAGTTAGCGGCCATCTTTGCTGGAGCCGGCCGTGGCAGGCCGGCTCAGGGTCGGGCAGTGGGCGGATGGGCGGCTCTCCCTCCCCTCCCCTCGCCCAGGCGGCGGCGACTCCCCCTCCTCGGTATCCGTCCTGCTGCCCTCCTCAGCTCACTTCAGGAAGAGGAGCATCTACTTCCAGTGCGTGCTGTAGTACTGGGGGCGGGGGACAGCAGCAGGCATGATGCAGCAGCAGCCTCGGGCTGCCTGCTACGGACTCTGGGATCCCACGGAATGTCTCTCTCCCCGGGACTCCTCCCTCTCGTGCGCTATTGTGTGTCTAGTGCTGCCCGTCAGTGACCAGGAGCTGTCTCCTAGCCCCGCTCTCCCGTGGAAGGCTCCGTCTCGGCGTGGGCATGAGCGGGGGCCCCGGGCGGTATAAAGCCACGTGGGGAGTGTCGAAAGAAGCCCACTACCCGCAGCAGTGGAGCCCCAGGCCATGGCTCCCTCCTCCTCTCCCCCCTCCTCGGTGTCCGACCTGCTGCCCTCCTTAGCTCACTTCAGGAAGAGGAGCATCTACTTCCAGTGTGTGCTGCAGTGCGGGGGGTGGGGGACAGTAGCAGACATGATGCAGCAGCGGCCCGGGCTGCCTGCTACAGTCTCTGGGATCCCGCAGAATGTGTCTCTCAGTACTGGTACATTCCTATATTTTCAATGGGGCAGTTCCACCATTTGCTCACTTTTCTTGCCTCTGTTCCCTGGGGCGTTACTGGGCAGAGGTGGGCGTGTGGTGAGGGGCAGTGAGTGCCCAGAGCATGGACGCTAGCGCACTGGCTGACCTCGACTGAGGGAAGCAACGGGTGAGCTCTGGGAGTTGGTGGAGGGCTTGAATAACCCATTTGTAAATAAGGAGAGTCCCCGGGGTGAGGGTGTGTGTGTGTGGCTCTGTGGCTTTGTGTGTCTCTGTGGCTTTGTGTGTGTGTGTGTGTGTGTGGCTTTGTGTGTGTGTGGCTGTGTGTGTGTGGCTGTGTGTGTGTGTGTGTGTGGCTGTGTGTGTGTGTGTGTGGCTGTGTGTGTGTGTGTGTGGCTGTGTGTGTGTGGCTGTGTGTGTGTGTGTGTGGCTGTGTGTGTGTGTGTGGGTGTGTGTGTGGCTGTGTGTGTGTGTGGCTGTGTGTGTGTGTGGCTGTGTGTGTGGCTGTGTGTGTGTGTGGCTCTGTGGCTGTGTGTGTGTGGCTGTGTGTGTGTGTGGCATTGTGTGTGTGTGTGGCTGTGTGTGTGTGTGTGTGGATGTGTGTTGCTGTGTGTGTGTTGCTGTGTGTGTGTGGCTGTGTGTGTGTGGCTGTGTTTGTGTGGCTGTGTGTGTGTGGCTGTGTGTGGCTGTGTGTGGATGTGTGGATGTGTGTGTGTGGATGTGTGGATGTGTGTGTGTGGCTGTGTGTGTGTGGCTGGCTGTGTGTGTGGCTGGCTGTGTGTGTGTGGCTGTGTTTGTGTGGCTGTGTTTGTGTGGCTGTGTTTGTGTGGCTGTGTTTGTGTGGCTGTGTTTGTGTGGCTGTGTTTGTGTGGCTGTGTTTGTGTGGCTGTGTATGTGTGGCTGTGGCTGTGCGGGTGTGGCTCTCTGTGCGTGTGTGTGGCACTCTGTGTGTGTGTGTGTGTGGCACTCTGTGTGTGTGTGTGTGGCACTCTGTGTGTGTGTGTGTGTGTGTGGCACTCTGTGTGTGTGTGTGTGTGGCTCTGTGTGTGTGTGTGTGGCTCTGTGTGTGTGTGTGTGGCTCTCTGTGTGTGTGGCTCTGTGTGTGTGTGGCTCTCTGTGTGTGTGGCTCTCTGTGTGTGTGTGTGTGTGTGTGTGGCTCTCTCTGTGTGTGTGGCTCTCTGTGTGTGTGTGGCTCTCTGTGTGTGTGGCTCTCTCTCTCTCTCTGTGTGGCTCTCTCTGTGTGTGTGGCTCTGTGTGTGTGTGTGGCTGTTTGTGTGTGTGTGTGTGTGGCTGTGTGGCTGTGTGTGTGTGGCTGTGTGTGTGTGTGTGGCTCTGTGTGGCTCTGTGTGTGTGTGCGTTGGGCTCTGTGTGTTGGGATACTCACACTTTACTCATTCTCTACTACTCTCTAATACTCTTAATTCACACTCTTCTACTCACTCTACTAATCGCACTCTAATACACCCTCTAACTGCTCTCTACTACATACAAGTCACACTCCTCACAATTCTCTACTACACTATAATACTCTAAAGTACTAACTAACTACTGCTCTCTAATATATACTCTATTTTAAGTCACCCACTATTCTCTACTAAATAGATATACTACTCCATATACTATCTATGACTCACTACACTGAATCTATTTCTATATAGTACTTTTCATTACTCACTACTACTGTCTCTACTACTCGCTAACTCCTACACGCTCTCTACACACTATTTACTACTCACTCTATACTACTCTACACTACTCACTAACTACTATTGCCTACAACTCACTCCTACTCTATTCTAGTATACTCTCTAATAATAAACTAGTCACTCTCTACTAACTAATAATCACTGCTAATACTCTCAACTACTCTCTAATGCTCACCTATTGCCATTGTAAATGACAATACCATTTATTTATGTTTTTAAAAAAAACAAAAAATGCCATTTGCAATGCCAATAGCTCTTACTTTAACAAAGACGGGGCCACTGCATTATAAATGCTTGTCATTGAAGAACACTAGGTGTTTTAGTTGACTCTTGTTATTTATTATATTAGTGCTTACTGAGGCAGTTGCCTTCACCTTCTCTGTGTGTTTATGCTCACAAACATCACCAAAATGGTGCACGGTTAGGCAGGGAAAAAGAGGGGCATGCAGAGGAACTTAAAAATGCATCCACACATACTTTACCTTTCAGTAGATGTTGACACATTTTATTGCAGAAATATGAACACATTGGCAAATTCAACATTACGCGTGCTCCTATCATCAAACCCTTCGACAATACTTGGCAAATTAATGTGTGAGCTTCATTCTGCTGGTTCAAAGGACATTTTGTGTATGTAATAGTTCATCTAAAGATGGAGCTTTAGATTTTTATGTAGAACTGCTCTGGACAATTC
Organism: Lissotriton vulgaris; assembly: GCF_964263255.1. NCBI lineage: Eukaryota > Metazoa > Chordata > Amphibia > Caudata > Salamandridae > Lissotriton > Lissotriton vulgaris. The sequence continues at coordinate 848,667,238 of NC_141695.1, forward strand.
GGCCTCTCCCCCATAAATGGCAATTTACTTTAGATTATAAATATAATATAACAGGTGATATAAGGGTCTCTGACTCAGGCGAAAAAACTTTGCATTCCTGTGGGAGAAGCCAATTGGTCTGTTGCTCATCTTTGCTTTTGCATCTTAGTTTAGTACAGCATTCTTTGTTGTAGGTGCAGCACGGTTTATGGCTATGTCAAGTGCACCTAATTTATGTTGCAGGCTGAACTAATTACATATGCATGAAAGAGTTCAAAAGCCAAGCTCCTCATTTTGCGAATGCACTTATTGGCATTTGAAGCTGGGTGTGAGAATCCCTTCTCCAACACCTTTTGCTAAATAATAGTGCACTTTAATTTCCCCTGGATTCATCTATTTTACAATGTTTGTACACTGGAGAAAAAATTGAGAATATGTTCAATTGTGCAAAGGGAGTCTTAATAGTCACTGAATTTTTGCTCGTACTGGTGATATGTGTTGATAGTGCCTAGACACCCAAGTTGAATTCTTTGCTGGTAAATGTTATTTTTAGGTCTCGCGACCTATCGATGTGCGCAAGCGCATCGAGCGGAGCGAGAATTCATGTCGGCAAAACACAAGTCAAACCAAAGGGCTTTCAGCCCCGCGGTTTTCATGAAGTTCACGTGAACAAGCACGCGCATCGCATGCAAGCCCAGCCTCTCCCGCCCCCATCCGGCATCAGGCTTCTCCTCCCCTAGCAGCACTCCTCCCACACCAGCAACTCCCCCCTCCCACACCAGCACCTCACCTTTCTCTCCACGCAATCACAGCCTCCCACACCAGCACCTCCCCTCTCTTTCCACGCAATCACAGCCTCCCCCTCCCACACCAGCACCTCCCCCCTCCCACACCAGCACCTCCCCTCTCTCTCCACGCAATCACAGCCTCCCCCTCCCACACCAGCACCTCCCCTCTCTCTCCACGCAATCACAGCCATGCTGCACTGCCGAGCCTGGGCTTTTCCAGCTCTTCCCTCCCACTCTCTCACTCTCCCGCCCCAACCCGACTTGTTCTTGTTCTGAACTGCAGATGTACGAAGCGCCGAGCCAACTGCACAGAAAGAGCCAGTCTCTTTGAATAACAGTCAAAAAGAGCCACAAATGAAAAACAGATCCCTTGAGTCATCTGATCACGTGCAGACGAATGACTGCTTTGGTTTCAATGAGCTCGCTTTTTTTTTTGGTTCTTGTTTGTGCGTAAATATTTTAAACAAAACAATGAAGCAATGGGAAATGGGGAGAATTCATGTGCTCCATCAGATAGTCAAACCACCGACTTTTTCCGTGGCGTTTTCTTCGAGTGCACGTACAGGCACGCGCATTTGGCCCATACACTTTCATGGCCATCTGTTCCTGTTCCTAATGGCCCTCCCACCTCCCCCAGCACAGAGCGCGCATCGCGGCTGCACAGCACATCAAAGGGCTTCTCCCAGCGTGTGCTGTGCGGCTTCTCCTCCCCTAATTATGTGGCCGGCCGTACTTGTGTTTCCTGGCCGCTTCCCGGCCGATCAACTTGTATCAGTTTGCTTACATTACCATGGTTTAAGGCACACATAATTTCCTGCATCATGCCTTGCACTCCCTACCTTCTCGGGACATTCTTTGCACTTGTAATCATAGCAAACAAGGCTACTTTCGGATCAGCTATGGTCAGACAGCTATCTTCTTCGCTGTCCTTGTTTTCGACGTTTTATGTTCTCTTCCTAAGCCTTACATCAGTGACGGCCCTTCGCTAGCCTTGCACACCAAAGCCTGTGATGTCACTTATATCACAGTTGCTTGAACTACATTACCTACCCATGCCACCTGAATTTGGCACACATTTTATATTCTCTTGCTGGACATCTCATGCCGTATCGTTATTTTTACTCCTCAATTTCCACACCTGGCATTAGTTTCTTTTCATGCCTTGCACCATTTTGTCAGGCTTTACTCTACTCATGCCTTGCAAGCCCTGAACCTATTATCTTCCCTACCCAATCTTTCCACCTGATATCTTCACATGCCATATACCTGTATTCTACTCCTATGCATATGCACCCGTTATCGTCTCTCACATCAGGAAGGTTTTGTTTCCCATGCCTGCTCCTTGCATCAATCTCATGCTCTGCACCTGAAATGTCACATCAAAGGCTCTGTGCCACTTTCACCCACACAGCAACACTTACAGACACACAACGCCACTCACACCCACGCAAGCCCACTATCATCCACGCAACACCACACTCAACCACGCAACGCCACTCACCCAAGCAACACCACTCACACACGCAACGCCACTCATCCACGCAACCCCACTCATACTCATCCACGCAACCCCACTCATACTCATCCACGCAACGCCACTCATCCACGCAACGCCACTCACCCAAGCAACACCACTCACACACGCAACACAACTCACCCACGCAACGCCACTCACACACCCAACGCCACTCACACACCCAACGCCACTCACACACCCAACGCCACTCACCCACGCAACGCCACTCACCCACGCAACGCCACTCACCCACGCAACGCCACTCACCCACGCAACGCCACTCACCCACGCAACGCCACTCACCCACGCAACGCCACTCACCCACACTACGCCACTCACCCACACTACGCCACTCACACACGCAACGCCACTCACACACGCAACGCCACTCACACACGCAACGCCACTCACACACGCAACGCCACTCACACACGCAACGCCACTCACACACGCAACGCCACTCACACACGCAACGCCACTCACACACGCAACGCCACTCACACACGCAACGCCACTCACACACGCAACGCCACTCACACACGCAACGCCACTCTTACACGCAACGCCACTCACACACGTAACGCCACTCACACACGCAACGCCACTCACAAAACCAATAGCTCCAACTTTCCTACTGCGAGACCTATTGGCAACGCCAGTGCTTGTTTTCTTTGTGCATGCTCTTGACACTTGAATAGCTCTATAGAGATCCATAACAGTTTCTTGTTACTTTTGGCTTAGATTAGGCCAGGGGTCTCCAAACCGGTCCTGGAGGGCCGGATCCATGCCAGATTTTTGAAATTACTACATGTATCTCAATGGGGATATCCAAAAAATCTGGCATGGATCCGGCCCTCCAGGACCGGTTTGGAGACCCCTGGATTAGGCTTTGGACCTTGTCGAGCACAATTTCAGATTTAGGGGGAGGGCCTGATATAGTTCATAAGTGTTTTGTGATCAACCTACAACATTTATGCAGGACAGCACTGCTTGGACTGAAGATTTGGTGCTGTGTGTTGCTTCCCCAAGTAAAATAGACCCTTCAATATGGGGATAGTGGAGGGGTAGGGAAAAGAGTGGAAGAGTTGCATTTTTGTTGGTGAAACTGGTCCTTTTTAGGTTGAGCCTAGTGCAGCGCGTAAGCGCTGCTCTGCGAGGCTTCTTGTGTCTGCTCTATGTGGGTCTGACTCCTCCCACGAATTGGATTGGCTTTTGCGTGTATCTTTTTACAATCTAAGCCTGGAAATGGTTAAAGGTGGGTTCCTATCTCACCTCTTCTGAAAGGTTCACTCCCACAGCGTTTTACCGCGGGAGCGAGCAGCGGCCTACAGGGCGGCAGCTGCAGTGCCTCCTTTGGCTCCAGTTACATTACATAGAGTACATGCATTACATATTTATCTAATGAAGCAGTATGCTCAGCACTCGTATAATATTTGCATTACATATCAAAACGGCGTGAAGTACTAATTGTTCTGAAGTGTTTAATGGGCCACACCATCATGACCATTTACAACGATATTTATTTAGATGTTTATAGAGTGACGCATAATATGGGTTTCTCCACATCAACATTTTATATCAAACAGAGACGCAGCTATTTAAAAAAAAAGTCATTGCAACCCACGTTCCCAAGTGTTGAAGCCCATTGTTTTCAGCACATTGCAAGAGGCAACATTGTGAACTATTAATTATTTTTACATCGCTTTTCATTATTGTCAACCTATTGAATAAAAAATGTGGGTGATGTCTGACGTTCTAGGAACTACTCCAGTTAGGCGAAGGGGGCAGCAACACCAATCAAATGTGGGTGAGTTGACAGTGGTGCTACCTAATAACTTTGTTTTTGCATTTCTAAACGATGTAAATACGAGTTATTACTTAGTATAGCTGTATCTAATTTATCACCCTTGAAGGATGATATGCCTAGCTGACCCTGCCAGGATCTGAAATCGTGACCCGCAGTGAGATGCTAACCAATTTATGTTCTGATTTCATTTAAAGGGTTTTTATTTTTCAATCTTGTCTCTTTTTCTCCTCTTTCTTATTCCAAATAGTTGTTTTCCCGTCACTCTGTCTCACTATCCCCTTATCTCAATATTTCTATATTTACTGTATTTTGTCCAAATTATTTGAATCTTTCCTTCATCCTCCCGTCTTTTCTCTGTTTTCTATTCCCTTGTAAATATTTTTCACCTCCCCTTTTTCTCTGTCACTCCCTTTCTGGCGCCTTTGTTTTTCCCCACCTTTTGAATATTTGTTCTCTAAATTGCTTTCCTTCTGTTTTTCTCAGTTTTCTTCGTCGTTCTTAGTATGTTATCCTCTTATTTGCCTATTGACTTTTCTCTTCCCCTTTTCCATACCCTCTTCCATTGTGTATATATAGTTTTTTTGTTTCCTGCCAAAAGTTTTTTTTTCGGTTTCTCCCTCTCACACTCTTTCCTCATCCGTATATTTCTAAGACCTTCTTCGATATTTTCTACCCATTTTCTTCCCGTTTGTTTTCATGCAGTCATCTCCCCGTTTCCCCCTGACACCTCCACTATTTTGGTTTCATTTTGTCTTTATTCCAAAATGTATTCCATGTTTTAACCACTAATTCCCTTCAGTCTTTCTTTCTCAATTTAGTTTCTCTCTTTTTGTTTTGGCTCGACAGCGCAGCTGCCTGTGTACCTATTGTTACAAATTCGTTGTATTGTACATAAATGGGGTTTCAGCAGCACACAAGGTAGAATAGCATCGCTCAGCTCATGCAATTGGCTGTTTGCTAAATAATTCCTCTCCTTTTTGTGGGCTTGCATTGCAATGCATGAGTGTTCGAAGGGGTGGCCCCAGAGGTTGGGTTATGTCTACCCAGCTCCTCCGTGACCTACCTCTCCCACCAATACTGCCGAGCCTTATGAGAGACCTTCGCTGGGGAAAACCTCAGGTAGGGAATCGTACACACGAGACCACACCACACTTACGAACAGACACAACACCGAGGTGTAAGTTTAGGAACTTCTTTATAAACACGAAGAAAGTAATACCACACTTATGTACAATGATCGAAGGATCACAGAGAGTCTCAAGTCTTTTAGGGATGGGGTAGCGGGACAGTCTTAGGGTCGTAACCCAGCACGTGGCGTATCCTGCACACAGCTCTCAATCCTCGAGCCGGGGGGACACGGAAGATGGTAACGCGCTGGGGATCCTACTCACTCGAGGATAGTCTCTTCAGGATGATGACTTCAATAGTCCAGCCGGACTAGAATGTTCCTTGAGCCGCGACAGCATCAGCAGGGCTCGCTCTGTAGGAGGTTCAGGAGGAGCTGCGACCACGTCAGCAGGGCTCAGAGAGTTCCGTAGATGTCTTCAAGATTCAAGCTCGAGCTGCGACGAGGTCAGCAGGGCTCCGATGGTTCAGTTCCAAGAACGAGCCGCGTCAGCGTCAGCAGGGCTCAAGAGTTCACGAGGTTCAGTTCAGCTGCGATCAGATCAGCAGGGCTTCCTTGTCCAAGATACAACTGCCCGCTAGTTCAGGGGCGACCCTTGATATGGGTCTGTGACCCTTTGATGTCCGGACCCTGGCAGGCGGGGGTCCGAGGCTGTGGGGGCGGTTCGGGGGCGAGGTCCGGCGGTTGGTTCTTTGATCCCTTTGAGGATGCGTCCGGGAATTCTCAGACGCCCAGCAGGTCTAGAGCCAGCACTCGGGGAGGCCAGAGGTGACATCGAAACTGGTCCTCAGGGGGGAGACCAGAGGTGTGAGCGAAACCAGTCTCTCAGGGGAGGCCGGAGGTGCCATCGAAACTCCTCGCCTTCTCTCACTAGGGTAGCCCTCACCCTCGCAACGGGGGCTGGCGCGTCTGGAGCCAACGCTACGCTGGGGCAGGGGTCAGGTTAGGCCCACGGCATCAGGGATCTCGGGAAGGGAAAATGGCTGCCGATGGGCCTATGAGGCCTTGCGGGTCTGGGGCGTGCAGGCCGGAAGGGGGGCTGGGGACAGGCCGATGCGGACAATGGGCATTGGGACGGACATGGGTAGGGTAGCTAGGGAGTCCCTATGCACAGAGCTGAGCTGATGGGGAGCTGATTCGTGGGGGGGAACCACGCCACGAGGCCGGGTCCAAAACGCGTCCCCCCCAGCTGAAAGGCGGAGAGAACTACCCATCCTCTTGGGGGTTCTCTTCACTGAGGCGGAAGAAACGGGACAGGCCGTCAGCGTTGGCGTGGTCAACACCTGGCCGATGTTCCACAGTGAAATCCATCCCTTGGAGGGAGATGGACCATCGCAGCAATTTGGGATCCTCCCCTCTCATTTGCATTAGCCACCGGAGGGGTCGGTGGTCGGTTTGGACTCGGAAGTGAGTACCGAATAGGTATGGCCTCAGCTTCTTCAGAGCCCAAACCACCGCGAAAGCCTCTCGCTCGATGGTGATCCATCTTTGTTCTCGAGGGAGTAACCTCCGGCTAATGAAGGCCACTGGCTGGTCCAGGCCGTTCTCATTCACTTGGGACAGGACGGCCCGATGCCATGTTCGGAGGCGTCCGTTTGGACCACAAACTCTTTGGAGTAGTCGGGGGCCTGCAACACAGGGGCAGTGCACATGGCGTGCTTCAGGGCTTCAAACGCCTCTTGGTAGGCGGGGGTCCAGTTGACCTTCTTCGGCTGATTCTTAGAGGTCAATTCTGTGAGGGGCACTACGATGCTACCATAACCTTTTATGAACCTGTGGTAGTACCCCGTGAGCCCGAGGAAGGCTCTTACCTCCGTTTGGGTGGAGGGGGCTTCCCAGGCCACGATCGCGTCGATCTTGGGTTGGAGGGGGCTACGAGGCCGCTGCCGACCTGGTGCCCTAGGTACACCACAGACCCCTGTCCGATTTGGCACTTACGAGCCTTAATGGTGAGACCGGCCCTCTGTAGGGCTAACAAGACCTCCCGGAGATGGAGGAGATGTTCAGGCCAGTGGGAGCTGAACACCGCAATAACGTCCAGATATGCGGCGCTGAAGTCTTCCAATTGTTCACAACCTGGCGTTCTCGGATAGAACAACCCTTAAGCCCGCCCCGTCCGATGAACTCTGCCACTCCCTCAACAACTACTTTATCCATAAAATAGCTACCATCAAAGCCAACATCCCTCCCCCTTCTCCCTCTTTTGTTGACCCCCAATGTCCCCCTCCCAAGGGAGAACTCACCACCCTCCCCCTCATAACTAAGGAATCTCTGACCTCCTTAGTACCTCTAGTCAAATCGGGCTCTCCACTTGACCCCTGTCCTGCCCATATTCTCCGCCACATCTTCGTCACCTGTCCAGACCCCCCCCTTCATCTCCTCAATAGCTCTCTTGCTCAAGGCGTGGTACCGAACCCGTTAAAATCTGCGGTTATCGTGCCTATCCTGAAAAAGCCTGGTGCGGACCCCTCCATCCCTGCAAATTTCCGCCCCATCTCCCTCTTGCCATTTCTGGCAAAGGTGCTCGAGCGCCATGTCACCCGCGCTCTGAGCTCCTTTGTGGAGACGCAAGGAGCTCTTGCCCCCCGCCAGGCCGGGTTCCGCCCCGCACACTCTACGGAGTCCGTTGTCATCTCGGTCTTGGACAACCTCAGGGAGGGTATGGATACCAACCAGCCCCAGGCCCTGGTGCTCCTCGATCTCTCAGCCGCTTTTGACACGGTGGATCATACCATCTTGCTTTCCCGTGTTAGGGCGGCGGGGATCGGGGGCACCGCTCTGGTCTGGCTTTCCTCCTTTCTGAGCAACCGCACCTAGGCCGTCCGCCTGGGTGATTTTCACTGCGGACGTCCGGAAAGTTCAGTGCGGGGTCCCCCAAGGCTCTTCCCTTTCCCCCCTTCTGTTTAATCTTTATATCGCCCCTCTTATCTTCTCTCTGCAACAAATGGAGGTCGCCGTATTTAATTATGCGGATGACCTCCAGCTTGTTTTCAATCTGTCCTCTTCCCCCTCTTCTGCTCTAAACTTCCAATCTATCATGCTCCATATCCGGGACTGGATGAACCACAACCACTTGAAGCTCAACCCCGATAAGACCGAGCTGGTGTTGACGGGTGGTTCATCCAGCCCCTGGTCCTCTCTGTTCTGGCCCCCCTCTCTTGGCCCCTCCCCTGTTCCCTCTACCTCAGTTAAAACTCTAGGCATAAAACTCAACTCTCAACTCACCCTTCACTCCCAGGTCAGCTCTGTGGTTTCTTCTTCCTTCCTATCACTGCGCACTATACGCAGGGTGTCCCGTTTTTTTTCCTTTACCGCTCTCAAACTTATCATCTTGGCCATGGTGGTGTCCCGCCTGGATTACGGCAACGCCCTATATGCAGGTATCCCTGCATATAGCTTACGGCGTTTGCAACAGATCCAAAACCAGGCGGCCCGCCTGGTCTTCAAACTCCCGAAATTCCACCACTCCACCCCCCTCTTGAAGTCTCTACACTGGCTCCCTGTGCGGGCCCGGATCCAATTTAAGCTCGCCTCCATCACTTTCCTGGCCCGACTGGGTTTGGCACCGGCGTTCATCTCATCTGAGATCACCCCTTACGTTCCCACCAGGGAACTTCGCTCGTCCTCCCAGTCCCTCCTCACCATCCCACGCTATCGGAGAAAGAAGTGGGGAGGCTCGAAATTTGCCACCCTTGCCCCACTCCTTTGGAACTCCCTCCCCCTTGAACTCCGAACCCTCACTCTGTACCCACAATTCCGGAAACACCTCAAGGCTCATCTGTTCATGAAGTCCTTTGACTAAACCCTCCGCAGTTCCCCCTTTGTTCTGGCCCCGGATCTTTGTTAGATGTAGCGCCAAGAAACCGCTGGTGTATGTGCGCTTTAAAAATAATTTTAAACTCAAACTCAAACTCTGCCAGAACCTGGTTCACCAGTCTCTGGAAGGTGGCGGGGGCATTTTTCATGCCGAAGGGCATCACCCGGAAATGGTAGTGGCCATCCGGGGTGGAAAAGGCGGACCTTTCTCAGGCCCCCTCGGTCAGGGCAATCTGCCAGTAGCCACTGGTCAGATCGAAGGTACTGAGGTATTGAGCAGACCCTAGGCGGTCAATGAGCGGGTCTGCTCAGGGAATGGGGTGAGCGTCGGTTCGGGTGATGGCGTTGAACCCGCGGTAGTCAATGCAGAACTTAAGCTCGGGAACAGCGCCGGGTGCGGCCGCCTTCAGAACCAGAACCACGGGACTAGCCCATGGGCTGTCAGAGGCCTCAACCACTCCCAGGGCTGGCATCTTGGAGACTTCAGTCTTGATGCAGGCTCGGACTCTGTCAGGAACGCGGTAGGCTCTGTGCCGTACCGGAGGACTGTCCCCGGTGTCCTCATCGTGGACGCACCAACTGGTGACTCCAGGGACGAGGGAAAATAGGTCAGAAAACTGCCCCAACAACTGGCGACAGTCTTCGCGCTGCTCGGGCGTGAGGGAGGGGGCGAGTCTCACTCCCTCCACAGAGCCATCTTTCTCCTTTACGCACAAGAGATCGGGGAGGGGATCCGTCTCTTCCTCGGCTCCGTCGTCGGTGGCGAGGAGTAAACTCAACTCGGACCGCACAAAGTGGGGTTTCAGGCGATTCACATGGAGAACCCGCAAAGGGTTTCTCGGGGACTGGACATCCACAAGGTAGGTTACCTGACTCTTCCGCTCTACCACCTTGAAGGGACCCGTCCACTTGTCTTGTAGGGCACAGGGCTCCACAGGGGCTATCACCCAGACCTGCTGTTCGGGTTGGAACTCGACCAGAGTGGCATTCTGGTCATACCACCTTTTCATTTCTTCTTGACTGGCTTCGAGGTTTGCCTCGGCCAGTTCTCGGAACTTCGAGTCTGATTCCGAAGGGCCAGAATGTATCGGAATACATCTGGCGGGGGCTCCAAGGATGTCTTCTCCCACCCTTCCTTGACCAGGCTAAGGGGTCCTTGGACGGGGTGCCCGTAGAGCAGCTCAAAAGGGCTGAACCCCAGGGACTTCTGGGGGACTTCGCGGTATGCGAATAAGAGGCAGGGGAGGAGGACGTCCCACTTGCGTCTTAGAGGTTCCTCAAGGCCCATGATCATCCCCTTGAGGGTGCGGTTGAACTGCTCGACCAGGCCATTTCCTTGGGGATGGTACGGGGTGGTGAACTTGTACGTCATCCCGCACTGTTGCCAGAGAGACTTCATGTACCGGGAGATGAAGTTCGTTCCTCTGTCGCTCACTACTTCTCGTGGGAACCCCACCCGGGAGAAGATTCCCATGAGGGCCCGCCCCACCACGGGGGCTGTCACCGCCCGGAGGGGGATGGCTTCGGGGTAACGGGTGGCGTGGTCCACCAGGACCAGAATGAACCGGTGTCCCAGAGACGTTCGGGGGTCAAGGGGCCCCACGATATCGATTCCCACCCGCTCAAAGGGGGTACTGACCACGGGGAAAGGTTGGAGAGGAGCCTTACGTCGCCCCCCCGCTCTTTCCGCTGGCCTGACCCGTGGGGCAGGATCTGCAGTGGGCCTCCACATCGGAGCGCATGTGTGGCCAATAGAAATGGGTGACCAACCGGTGGTAGGTTTTGTCTTGACCCAGGTGTTTCGCCAGGGGTACATCGTGGGCCAGGTTCAGGAGAAATCTGCGGAAACGTAGGGGTACCACCAGCACCCGGGCTGACCCTAGTTCGGCGGATTTCTGTTCGCTATACAGTAGGCCGTTTTCCCAGTAAATGTGGTGGGAGCCGGACTGGTCACCCGCGGCCTGGGCGGCGGCCTGCTGCCGCGGCCCCGCTAGAGAGGGACACGAGGTCTGCTCCAGGCATAATTCCTCTCGGGAGGGCCCCCCCCTCTTGCCGCCACTGGGCCAACTCGGGGAGATCGTCCGGCCTCGGGGCTGGCTCACCAGCTTGATCCAAATGACCGGAGTCGGGGTCGCTGCTTTCACCGGGAAAGAGATCCAGGCCTTCCGCCGGCCCGCCATCCTCTGGTTCGGCGGGAACGGAGGGGGGTAATTCGGTAGTCACCTCCTCGGGGGTGACCACTCGGGCCGTCATGGACCGGGTGGTCACGCAGGCCCACTCGGGTAGGCCCACCATCTCGAGTTGAGTCTTGCGCTCTACTTGCTTCCAGGGAGAGCTCTCTAGGTCGTTAACGAGGAGACAGTCCACGGGCATGTCAGTGCGGACTGCAACTCGTAACTCTCCGGAGACGCCCTCCCACTCGAAGGGGACCTGAGCTATTTTACAGGTACGGACGGAATTGTCTGCGGAGATCACTCTGCAGGAGGCACAGGGTATTATCTGGTCTGGGGTGACAAGATGCTCTTTCACAGCCGTGATACTGGCCCCAGTATCTCGGAGGGCTCCTATGTGGAACCCGTTGACAGACACCTGCTGTCGGTACTTCTCGGTGTTGTCTGGTAGGAAGGTTCCGGGGACCATTTCTCTGTCCCCCAGGGAAACTAAGGTCATGGCTGCTGGCTCCCACCCCTCGGGGTCCTCTAACTCCTCTTCTTCTAGAGCTACGTTGGCGAGGTGGCGCGCAGGGGGACCTGCAGCAGGGGTCTTCTTGAGCATGGGGCAGCTGGGGTCATTGGCATAGTGCCCTGTTTGGTTACAACTGTAGCAGGCTGTGGCTATTCTGAGTCCTGGTCTAACAGGAGGGAATCCGGCCTTTGCGTCTGGTAGGGGGGTCCCTGGCTGGTTCCTAGGGGGACTGCGAGGAGGCCCTGTCTGGGGAGCCCGCTGTCTATTCTGATTCCCCCCTCCCCTCTGCCGGGGCTTTTTTTGCTCGTTCCGGTTGGGGTCCCCTATTGTGTTGCGTGGGACTCTGGTGTTCACCCACCGATCAGCTTCGACAGCCAACTTCCTGGGGTCGGCCATCTTGCTGTCAAGAAGGTGCTGTCTCAGCTCTACAAAGCAGTTGTCTGATAGATGTTCATAGGCGATGAGGTCCACCAGACCCTCGAAGGTGGTCACCTTGCTGCCCTTGATCCACCCGTCCAAAGCTCTGCTATAAAAATTCACATACTCCACCCATTGCAGTCCCGAAATCTCTGCCTGTACATTTCGGGGGTTAGCCCATAGCGGGTCATGAGAGCGTCTTTCATGTGGGGGTAAGAGTTCACAACGGCGGAGGGCAGATCCAGCAGGGTGTCTCTCCCTTCGCTGAGGAAGCGGCCCCATAATCCGGCCCCCCAATCCTTCTCAGGTACTCGGTGGGCGGACATGGCGACCTCGTATGCTTTGAACCACTGCTGGATATCGTCGTTCTTGTAGTACTCCTTCACCACATCCTTGGGGATGTGCACCTTCGGTTCGACTGGGGGAGCAGGGTCTCTGTTCCCCGGGGGTCGGGACTCTTCGTTCCGGGCTTTGAACTAGAGCTCCTTCAGGCTACGCTCATGCTCTAGCTGGAGCTTCTTCCCCTCGTGCTCCCGCTGGAGCTTCTTTTCTTCGAGCTCTCGCTGGAGCTTCTTTTCTTCCAGCTCCCGCTGGAGCTTTTTGTCTTCCAATTCTCCTTGCAGCCATAACTGCTCGATAGCCAGTTTTTGTTCTGCCAGTTTGAGCTCACCTTCAATTTTAAGTCGGGCCAGTTCCAGCTCTTGGCTCCGGTTGCGTTCTCGTTCTGCCAGCTCTTCCACCGACAGATCTCTCTCGGTGTGGGCAGCTCGTGGTAGGGAGTCGGCTCCCTCATCTTTTAGGCCGTCAGTTTCGGTCAGCGGCTCTTCCTCTCCACTGTTTCCTTCAGTCGTGGGGAGAGGGGCCCCGGCTTCTACCCAGGCCGTCAGGGCTTTCTGAAAGTCGTCTTTTGTGCTCAACCCAGTGGTAGCGATGCGGAAGGCTTTACAAAATTGTTTCAATTCTTTGTGGGTGTAATCTTCCAGCTTTTCCTTCTCAAATGTGGTCTTTTCGCTGGTTCCGGTGGGACTCATGGTTGGTCTTGTTCGCTTTACTGTACGATTCTAGGCGTAGGCTCTTATCCCGTCGCTTGCCACCAATGTTAGAAGGGGCGGCCCCAGAGGTTGGGTTATGTCTACCTAACTCCTCCGTGACCTACCTCTCCCACCGATACTGCCGAGCCTTATAAGAGACCTTTGCTGGGGGAGACCTCAGGTAGGGAATCGTACACACGAGGACCACACCACACTTACGAACAGACACAACACCGAGGTGTAAGTTTAGGAACTTCTTTATAAACACGAAGAAAGTAATACCACACTTATGTACAATGATCGAAGGATCACAGAGAGTCTCAAGTCTTTTAGGGATGGGGTAGCGGGTCAGTCTTAGGGTCGTAACCCAGCACGTGGCGTACCCTGCGCACAATCCTCGAGCCGGGGGGGGGGGGCACGGAAGATGGTAACGCGCTGGGGATCCTACTCACTCGAGGATAGTCTCTTCAGGATGATGACTTCAATAGTCCAGCCGGACTAGAATGTTCCTTGAGCCGCGACAGCGTCAGCAGGGCTCGCTCTGTAGGAGGTTCAGGAGGAGCCGCGACCACGTCAGCAGGGCTCAGAGAGTTCCGTAGATGTCTTCAAGATTCAAGCTCGAGCCGCGACGAGGTCAGCAGGGCTCCGATGGTTCAGTTCCAAGAACGAGCGGCGACAGCGTCAGCAGGGCTCAAGAGTTCACGAGGTTCAGTTCAGCTGCGATCAGATCAGCAGGGCTTCCTTGTCCAAGATACAACTGCCCGCTAGTTAAGGGGCGACCCTTGATATAGGTCTGTGACCCTTTGATGTCCGGACCCTGGCAGGCGGGGGTCCGAGGCTGTGGGGGCGGTCCGGGGGCGAGGTCCGGCGGTTGGTTCTTTGATCCCTTTGAGGATGAGTCCGGGAATTCCCAGACGCCCAGCAGGTCTGGAGCCAGCACTCGGGGAGGCCAGAGGTGACATCGAAACTGGTCCTCAGGGGGGAGACCAGAGGTGTGAGAGAAACCGGTCTCTCAGGGGAGGCCGGAGGTGCCATCGAAACTCCTTGCCTTCTCTCACTAGGGTAGCCCTCACCCTCGCAACGGGGCTGGCGCGTCTGGAGCCAACGCTACGCTGGGGCAGGGGTCAGGTTAGGCCCACGGCATCAGGGATCTCGGGAAGGGAAAATGGCTGCCAATGGGCCTATGGGGCCTTGCAGGTCTGGGGCGTGCAGGCTGGAAGGGGGGCCGGGGACAGGCCGATGCGGACAATGGGCATTGGGACGGACATGGGTAGGGTAGCTAGGGAGTCCCTATGCACAGAGCTGAGCTGATGGGCAGCTGATTCGCGGGGGGGAACCACGCCACGAGGCCGGGTCCAACAATGAGTGGGTAGCACTTGCAGTGCAATAGGTCTCGCATTTGCGAACGTTTGAGCTATTGGCATTGTAAATGACAATACACACGTCAAGGTTTTAGAGATCTGTACAATAATAATCATTGAACGTAAGTCAAAAATACTAAAAGAGTTCAGTAGCAGAGTCTTCGGATGTTTTTTTTTAAGTTTAATCTTTATTTATTTCTTCAATCCTGTAGCCAACGCGTTTCGTCCTCCACGGACTTCTTCAGGGCAATTGGGGTGAACTCTTCTTAATATTGATTAAGTAACTGTAATTCCATCCGGAAAAGACTGCAGTGTGTATTTAGATCTGTTAGTTTATTGTGTGAAAAGACATTCCAATTCCTCTTGAAGAGAAGACGCCATGCGATGGAGCCGGCCTTATCTACACTTGCAAATTCCTGTCGTTCTGGGCTATCTGACCCTTATCATCTAAAACCTAATGGAATTGGAATGTCTTTTCACACAATAAACGAACAGATCTAAATACACACTGCAGTCTTTTCCGGATGGAATCACATTTACTTAATCAATATTAAGAAGAGTTCACCCCAATTGCCCTGAAGAAGTCCGTGGAGGACGAAACGCGTTGGCTACAGGATTGAAGAAATAAATAAAGATTAAACTTCAAAAAAAACATCCGAAGACTCTGCTACTGAACTCTTTTAGTATTTTTGACTTGCATTCAATGATTATTATTGTACAGATCTCTAAAACCTTGATGTGTGTGCTGGATCAACTGTTGAAAAAATTGTTTGTTAGAACAAGTTTCTTGTTTTGGGAGATCTAGGGAAAAGAATCTCTGATCCGTGGCACCATACAAAAAAACTAGGCAGTATACAGGATAGGTGCAATTGTGCTTAAACCCCTTTTCCCATCCTTTCTTAATTTTTTTTATTGTAAATGACAATGCCTTTTTTTAGGTGTTAGTTTTCAAAACAGATACATAAAAGGCATTGTCATTTATAATGCCAATAGCTTAAACTCTCGCAAATATGAGACCTATTGCATTGCAATTGCTTGTTGATGGGTTGTTTTAGCCCACCACTGGCTTGCAGGGTAGAGGAGATGTCTTTCCATTCTGGTGAAGTCTAGTCCACCTGAAACAAACCCTTCTAGTAGTGCCTTTTCCACTTTCCAATGGGCAGATAGGCTTCTTCATCCTTTTCTTCAGTTCAGACTTGTTTGCATCCCTTGCTTCCATATGTTGATGATCTCCTGTATTCTTTATCTAATCTATACTGAATGACTCCTGCTATCTGAATGGCTATTACATACAGATGTTTTTAATGTGCTATCCAAGTAAAACACACTACAGCAACCCATTGTTTGAGGTACACTCTGCAGTAGTACAGACTTCCTCTCATATCCGTCCTGTTCTTTACTGCTATAAATGTTTTGCCCTTACCTGTACATAATGTTGCATTTTTTTTGTCCACCACATGCATTCTAACTGTTTTCTGTGTTACTTTTTCTAGAAAGTCTGCTGCGGATTCACAAGAAGGGAAGGAAATGGCTGCAAAGGAGAAGTTGGAGGCCATGTTGAACGTGGCCTTGCGGGTCCCCAGTATCATGCTTTTGGATGTACTATACCGCTGGGACGTGAGTTCCTTCTTCCAACACATTCAGAGAAGCAGCCTCACTAACAATCCTCTCTTCCAATCCAAATACTTGGCCCTCAATTTGCACTATGTGGGTATGTAGTTAAAAGCTTCCTATTCTGTCAACAAATGTTTTGCAGTCCCTAATCATCTTTAACAGGTAGATTGTTCGACCGCTACATCAGAAGTGAAGTTGCATTGCTGTCAAGCATGAACGAGATGGGCAGGACAACTGAACCCACTAAGTTGGAGGAAACCAGGGTGAAGACTGGCCCTTGTTTAAACTGCCTTTTTAATGGAAGAAACTAGGCCCAAACATACTACCAAAAAACAAATAAATGCTGGCTATCCTGTACAAGAGCACTAGTTAGCAGCAAATTCTGTCCAGTAGATTTGGAATAGGTTAGTTACTGATGTGTGCCTTTAAAGGATGTGTGGAGGGGTGAAGGTTGGATCACAATAATACTGGTTTAACAGTGAAGACGGCTGGATCACTAAGAAGTAGGATTTACAAGTCATGAAAGCTGGGTCCTTGACAGTGCAGATGTAGCAATAGCTGGATGACTAGGAATACAAAAAAAGCAAGGTGGGCTGGCTCAGATCCTAGAAAGCAGGTATAGGAACATACGTTAACTAGTTCTCTTAATAAATAGCTATTACTTGAGAGTAATGGTATGTCGCCATATAGTTGATGAAGGAATGAATAAATGCTGGCCCCATAGTGGGGCAAGTATGATGGTGTCCCAGAGCCCCCATCTCCATTGTTTGAACAGTTTTAACAGATTGCCTTTTTAGTTGTTTCATCTATCTCTAGAATTAAAAAAATGGCATTGATTTGCCTTTACAGAAGGTTTATCTAGATTTATTGGTCTCATTTTAACGTAATTTAGTTTACGAAGTACCTCACCCCGTGCTTCAAAACAGCATTTGCTGTGTCACTATAATGTTGGAGGCCACTTTCTACTGTTTGTGGCGATAATTGCCATATCTTACTTGTACTTTCTCATCTGAGGATTTTCAGCAAGTAGTGTTCTCTGGATACGCCCTTTCCCACTCTGCACAGAATCTCTGGAACAACCTGTGGTCAGCCTGGTGTAGGCTCGTCTCTGGGCTTGCTCTCAAGCATGTTTGAAATGCTTTTACTGCTTCTGATCACACTCACTTGTTCTGAATACTAGTCCTTCTGTACCCATATACATCATTTGAGTATCAAAATATACTTCTATCGACTCTGACCTTCCTGAGTGTCTCCGTCTATAACAGAAGTTGAATACATATATTCAGTTGAAGGCATCGTAGAGCCAGAGGTGACCATTGCCTATTTGTTAATTAACTCATGATCTTCAGCTTCAAAGGGACCAGATAAGGATAAAACTAAGCATGGAACTGGAAAATGTTCTCACTTAGACCTCAAGCAAAATTGGAAGCATAAGCATCAGATAGTTGCCACTTCTTTCTTTTGGAATCTTGATGAAGCTGCTATTGCCACAAACTAGGCAAAATCAAAGTGTTTGGATTTCAGGGCTCAAATTCATACACATGTTAGTAGACCTGCAGGTCTAGTAACTTTACTAATGTACTTGATCCGTGAACTGGTCTCAAATTGTGATCCTAGGCAAATATTTTGTCTTATGGAGCCGCCTTTTTCTTTATTATCAAATATACAAGTTCTTTTTTGCTGTACATAAAACCTTTTTTTATTTACTAGACTAAGGGGACCATTAGGATGTTGGGCGGATTGCCCCCGCCAGGCTGGCAGTAGTCACCGCCGGCCTGGTGGGGGCAATCCGCCCGACATCCTGTTATGAATTCCCCCCCCCGCCATATTAGAATGGCGGGTAAGGGGGGACCGCGGCGGACCGAAAGACCGCCCGCCGCTTTTCTGCCCCGGTCGCCTTGCAGCCGGGGCGGAAATGGATTAATATGGTGGCGTTGTCTAATAGACACCGCCAGCCATATTAGGATGGCCCAAATCGAAATGCATTGCCACGGAAAGGCATGCGGTCTTCACTCTGGGGGCCCCCTGCGGGCCCCCAGAGTGAAGGAGAGGTGGGGGTGCACACGGGGGCTACCTGTGGTACCCCCTTCATTTGCATAAACAAAGCGGCAGGCACCGCACGGTGCCTGACGCTTTGTTTATGCAAATGCTGTAATGCATTTTTAGCATTGTGGTGGGCGGTGCTGGGAGCACCGCCCGCTACAATGCTAAAAATGCAGGATGTGCCCGCCACTGTGGCGGGCACATCTTAATACCCCACACGGGACCCCCGCCCTTATGGCGGGCGGTCCCATTCCCCGCTAGGATGATGGGCGGACAAAGTCTGCCCGTCATCCTAATAGGCCCCTAAGTGTTTCCTCCATGTATTACAAGAATAGAGCCCATATATATGGTACACATGATTCCTGACTTGCCTCTGAGTTCACTAATAGCATTGTCATCTGGGCAGGAGCAGTAATTATTCCAAGTTCATGTTTAAAAACTCACTTTTCATAAATATATTGCCCAAGCATGATGTGGTGTGCATTGCCATTTACAGATAGCATATTTTACATTGAAATGGACACACAACTTTCCCACTAACATGTAGTTTTACTTATAATGGCGCATAAACAATTTTTGAAAATTGTCTCAGCAAAAATATTTAACATTTGCACATCACCAAGTAAAGTGTGCTAATTTTGATTTTATAAAAATTTATTTTTCATGGCAGAATTACAAAAATAGGTCTTCATAACCAGTGAAATATATTTGAAATGTTTGAATAGTTCACTTAGCTATTTCACTGTTGTATTAGAAAAAAGCCTGACATCTTAGTCTTTCATTAACATGCTTTGCAAAGTTCAATTGTCGCACAGTTCACTTAACAAAATCATCTAACTTAACTCGCAGAAAGAAAAATAAGTGTAATAAGATAAGCTGAATTTTGACCTCTGACTCTGAAATCCAGCAAATGTGACAAGATAACAAGATGTAATGGAATTTTGTTTGCTCTTTTACTTTGTGAGCAATAAAGATGTCTTTAAATCTTGTTATCTTGTCACATTTGCTCTGCTTTCAGAGACAGATGCCACAAGTCAGTTTGTCTTCCCTGAAGTTAGAAGATGTTCAACACCCAGAAAGGGCGAGTAGTCCCTAAAAATAGCTCTTCCTGAATAAATCTTGCTCGACAGTACAAGTGGGCGAGTGGATTTTTCAAGCCCTAGATTTTCTCACTATGGCGTACAGTTGGAGTTAACTCACCAGAGTGTTGAGAACCATATGTGGTCCGAGTAGTCAGTGGAAGAGCGTACAAAACTGGTGAAGAACTTGAGTGGTGGAACAGTCCTAAAAAAAGGATTAGAATTGCTGGAGGAAATATCGCCAGCAACTAATAAAATGTATCTGATTTTGAAGATAAATGTTTTCAAGGCTGGAAAACCAACAAGACTCCTTGAGGGAAAATCCTTGTTTTAACAAAGGGTAAGCAAGCAAATGTCCCATATTACATCCATCGAAACATGTAAAGGATTTCTCCCGGAGAGGATTCAGGCCCTTAAAATGCAGATTAAACTTTTTTGGCCTGGAACTATTTAAAAATATTGGCATTCTCAACTCCAAAATGTTTTTACAAAATATGCTACAAATTAGACTTCAAAAGTGTTCACTTGGATGGCCGAAACGTGTTTGATGTTGGCCCATACATAAAAGTTAAATATTCATGTTGTCGTTATCCTTGGGACCAAGGAGGATGTGGATATATATATATAATTTCTGTTTTTTCTAATGATAAAACCTCCCAAAAAATCCATAGGCCTATTGCCAAACATTTTAGTGCAGGAAATATTGCTTACAGACAGTAAAAGTAACAAAGCAGTGCAGTGTACCAGACGAACCTGCAGTACTCTCTCAATGACTACTGAAACAGACCAGCATTTATGAAAACCCAAGCCTTTACATTTACTGGGTTACATTGCTGTGCACAGAAATCATCCTGAGCTAGTGTGTCAGTTAGATGAAATAATTACATTTAATAGACTGTACAACAACTGAAAGATACAATTTTCAGGTAGAATGTCATCTGCACACACTAGTTTCTTTGTGGAAAACAAACACATGGTTCAACTGCTACCCTTGCACGATACATGAATGACCATACAATAAGTGAGCACTATAAGACAAAAATACTCCTGCTTCCCATGACTGAGTTTTTGTATGGGGCCATGAGAAGACTACCCTATGAGAGGAATTGGAAGTAGAAAGAGCTACTAGGAAGAACAGTCCAGTGGGCTGGGGCTTACAAATTTAGTTACAATTCCCCTATGCCTCTTTAGCAAGATGAGACCTTGGGAACAGATGGAAGATAGATTTATTATACACGCATCAAGGTGACCCTATGCTAAAGAAACATTAACCAGACAGGTCAAACACTGGTGTATTGGAGCTTAACATTACCATTGAGCACAAAACTGAGCACCAAGCTCACCTCTTCAGCACTTGGTGCTCCGGGTGGGGGATTCAACTCTGAGGCTTACTTCGGGAGATTGTGTGGAGTTAGAGACTTGAAGCTCAGAAAATCACTTACAGAAGTTGATAACTTATTGTTCAGCCAGTGCTCAATCTTTCAAAGGAGCAAGTAATTTAGTTCAGTTCACACAGAAGGCAACACTGTACTGTACATTTTAGAACCAATAAAAGGTTCAGAAGCAATAAATAACATTGGGCAGTAACTCTAGCCCAACCCGATTGTGTGCAATCAGTGTCTCTAGCGCGTCACAGATGTCAGCGGAGGCAGTGCCAGCACCTTTCACGGAGACGCCAGGGGAGTGGTGTTGCTCATGCCTCAGCGTGCCTTGTAGCATTTAAATGTTCCTTGGGGGCCCAGACACAAACCCATCGCCCCAAAAGAGTTGGGGTCCCAACCCTGGCGAGTACTAAGTTCTGATGACGGACTCTCCATCACTGTGACCGTCATCTGGCACTTCGATTTGTCTTTAATATAGATTGTGGACAGCAGTCCAGTTTCTTGTGGCAGTCGGGTGATTTCTTTAAGTGCCTCACTGCTTTGAGGCCTTTGACAGTAAAGGAACTTGAACAAGCCTAATCTCCCATGTAGCCTCTGTCCATGGGGATACATAGCCGGTCCCCCATACAACACAAAACTTTACCAATATTACATTGCTCTTGGCTAAGCTAGTTTCAGCGTTTGTGATAGCGTGGCACCAACCATGGCGGAGAGAGTATCAAAAATTGCAACCCAGGTCTTGTTTATTGGTGGATAGCCCCACGCAAAGTTGTGTCTGGCACTCTGTACCGTAGTCATCTGGAATCTGGGCACAGTCAGTTTGCAAGGCCTAGAGGTGTGCAGTAAAGGTGATGTAGAAATTTAAAATGTAAGAAGCGTTTAGGTGAGGGCTTGGCTGTTTGTTTGCAACAATACCTCCTTTCTTTATCAGTGTTTGCCGCACCTATGTCTTCCTCCCTGCCCAGCCGTGCTGGATGTACCAACTCAGGGGGCTCTGCCTTTGTGTGTTATAGGATAGATAGCAGGTGCTTGCTGGAGGGGTGTGTAATCAGAGCTTTAAGCACACCGTACGTTCGTTGTGCTTGAGGGAATAAAGGATTATGAGTCTTGCAGAGGACTTTCAGGTGGTGGTAGATGAAATGGTCCAGCGGAGTGCCTCCTCTGGCCGTAGCCACAATGTTGAACTCAACAAGTTGCCCGTGTGAGTAAATGTCTCCTATTGTCCTCAATCCTTATTTTTGGAGTCTGCGGTAGGTATGGGTACTGTGCATCAGTGTGTGGTGTGTAAGTTGCTGTGCTGGGGTGAAAAAGGTTGGGATGTGGAGTCTTTCACAATTCATGATCCAAACTGCTTGGGTGTTTGCTTCTATGTTAATCACATTGTTTCTACATGTTGGGCACTGGGCGGTCATCGCCACTAGGGGAAAGGGTTGCACATTATCCTGCTCAATAGTTATATACATCAGGCGAGGCAAGGGGTGCACCCAATAATGAGCATAATGGGCCTGAGCACAAGTATAGTAAGTTCTGCGCTGCAAGGCCACTTAGCTCATAGCATAACACAAGTACCTCCTATTTAAATTCAATGGTTGCTTACCCACCCTTGCCAGCGATATCATATGCGGGCTTCGTGTATTGAAAAAATGTTTGTTCAGACAGATGGGAACCTCGGTACCCCTGGTAAAAGAGGTACAGAACCCTAGATAAAATAATCAGGTTCAACTGTCCCAGATGCCCCATTAGGAAGAGGTGCAGACGTTGCCACCTGGTCTTCTATTTTAGGTTTAAGATCTTTTTTATTGATTTTCAAGAGCAAAGGAGGATACTACAACAACCCACCTACATCCACTGGCGATCAACTCTTATGTTATCCTGAGGGCTGGCAAGGAGGAAGGGAGGGGTCATTTCTGGTACTGATCATCTATTTTAGAAATAGCTGTTCCGTAGATTTTAGTCAGTTTTTGTCACTTCTAACCCAGATGCGTAGATATTTCATTGACATGATGACATGAGGATTAGGAATTCCAGGGTCACCTCTGGAGTATTCGGAGAGCGGGAAGACCGTTGATTTATTTCAATTAATTGATAAACCATAAAAGAGCGTGAACCCCCTGATTACTGGGCTTACGTTCTTGGCTAGGTCCTGCAGGTATAGGGTATGTTGTCTGCATATAAGGAGATGAGAATGTTACTGTGACTGAAGTTGAGTTGTCGCTGTGTATGTAGTTGTTGTATCGTAGTGGTTCCGTGGCAATAGCATAGAGCAGCGGAGGGAGAGGGCCCTGCAGGGATAGAAGGCCATTCAGTCGCACTCTGGAAGGTAGGGCAGTGTAAAGTAATTTAATACAGCGGGTATATAACTGCTTGGGAACCACATTTACTCAAGAACGGCATGCAGAAAAGGCCATTCTAGTGAGGTAAAGGTCATTGTGGCATCCAGGAAGACCGAGATTTTGACATCGTTTATTAGTATTAGAGGGTGGTAGGACTCCAAGTGATCTGCAGCTTTGCTGAGTTTTAACAGTGTGATAAGGGTATCTTTGAGGGAGTTGGGACGTGCACCCATTTCTCGTGCCTCATGGTATACTTTTAAAAACGGAGTTGCTAATTGAGCTGAGTGTTCTTGATAGAATTCCACAGGGAATCCATCATTACGAGCAGCCTTGCAAGTCCCGATATGACAGCGGTGATCTTATCGAGGGCAAGGGAAACATTCAGGAACCCTGGTCTGGAGCCCCTCTGGGGCGATGAGGTCAGAGTGCGCAAGTTATTAGGGAGTTGTTGGAGCGTGATGTGTAGAGAACGGGGAAGTAATTAATACATTTTCTAGGATGTCCTCCACCTCATACAGGGTCAGCGCATTGTTATTTTGCAGCTGGGTGATCATTGGGATAGTGTGGCGACTGTGCAGTTTCGCTGCTATTGTTCTAGTGGGCCCCCCTGTTTCCCCATATGCTCTGGCACAGGCATATTTGTGCGCATGTTTATATTCCTGGTATGCTAGAGTTAGGAATTTGTTCAATTTGCTGTGGAAGCTTGCAATTTCTTGTGCGTCTGGGGTTCCCGCCAGGTGCTCTTCTTGGGACTTCAACTCTCTTTCGAATGTGCCAAGCTGGTTACGTAGGGCTTTCCAGACCCCATGCTGTTTGGCAATGCAGATGCCTCCCTTTTAGGCTTCCTCGTAGTTCCCACACGGACAACTGACCCTTCATTAGCTTGAAAGAAATTCAGAATTTCAGTCTGAATCTCCTCTTTGAAGGAGTTATCCAGGAGTGCCATCGGGGATAGGCTCCATGTGAAAGCTACTGTTCCAACTACATAATGAATGCATTGTGACAAAAATAATAAAATAAAATTGCAGTGAAATAGGTATGTTGATGTAGTGTCCTCTAGTGATAGTGTTATGTTTAGGAATTGTACAGTGATAGTGTTGTGTTTTGTTTGGGTTCATGCAGGGATATTGGGATATTATTGTTTTGCCTAGTCTCTCTAATGACTGTTTCACATGCATCCCCCTGTATTATTTGTTTTTACAGGTTACATTCTGAGTGTTGTTCTCCTAACCTTACCACGGCAGCACCTAGCACAGCTCTACCTTTACTCTTTAACAGGCTTTCTACTCTACGCAGGACACCAGATCTCCAGGTAAGAATCAGGATGAGGACTGCTGTGGGTTTTGATCCGCATTGTAAAGAGTATTGTGTGGCTCTCTGATGAAAGAACATCTTTACTAGTAGATATCTCTTCTTTCCCTAATTTCTGTTCAGAGATTACGTCAGGAGCGAGATGGAATCTGGCTATGAAGGTCCCCTGTACCTAGACCCTTTCTCTATGAACCGCTTCACTTCCGCTCTCGTGGGTGAGTATTTTAGAAGGTCAGTCTGTGAAAAAATACATTTCTCCTCTGTCTGCCGTCCCTCCAGAGGCATGGCTGGGCCCCGGACACTGCATGAACCTCTCCGCAGGCATGGCTGCAGGTATACCTTAGCATTACAGTGTCTTTCTTATGGTGTGGCATTGCCTCTGCTATGGTGTGACAGTGCCATTCCCTTTATTGTGGGGGTGGATCTCTGCTGGCCGTAGGGCAGATAACTGCTGACAAAAGTGTTGTTAGTGTGACGGTGGCTCTCTGATGGGGTGGAGGTGGCTCTCTGCTGGGGTGGAGGTGGCTCTCTGCTGGGTTGGAGGTTGCTCTCTGCTGGGTTGGAGGTGGCTCTCTGCTGGGGTGGAGGTAGGTCTCTGCTGGGGTGGCGGTGGCTCTCTACCTGCGTGGTGATGGCTCTCTGCTGGCGTGGCGGTGGCTCTTTGCTGGCCTGGCTCTCTATTGGCATGGTGTTGGCTACATCTCTCTGCTGGCATGGCTGTATCTCTCCTTTTGAGGAGCACCAATGTCACGTAGCATGACCAGTCCTCTCACACATTATGTAGGACCTCACTGAGGTGCGGCAGAACCGCTCCTGTGGCATGGCTGCATTTGCCTGATGATTTTACTTGCCTTCAGTCATGCCAGGCCCTCTTCCGTGCACAGTTCCAAATTTCCTTTGGATTGGATGCAATCCAAGACTTCCCTTTTCTGATGCATGACTAGCCCTTTATCCTGGCATTACTGGACCACTCTGTTTGTATGGATATGAATGTGTTTCTGTAGTAGGGGATCTCTGTGTATAGTCATAATTTAGTGAATAGTCCCGCCCATGTGCGTGGACCCCGGCAATCAAAAATAATCTTTTAAGTTGTCAAAATCATGCAGAAACTGCAAAGACACTTAAGAGAGAATTTAAAGACAAATAATGCAGGCTATATCCACAGGCTACACTGTCCAGTACTTCAACTAGAAAATTCCACCAAAAAAACACCACACATAATACAGCCTGCCCAGTTTCTACCATAAAGAAACTTGTCTCCCCCAGTAAAAGACTCTGGAATGATAGAGAGGAAGGTAGGGACAGACAAGCCCCATAGGCTGCCATTATGTGGCTTAAATAGGATACTGTGCCTTTAAGAGAACTTTCCAGAACTTCTCCCAGTATCCCAGAATGCATAGCAGGTCCCTCTACTTTCAGTTCTTTTTTCCGGCTCCTGCTTACAGGACCCTGGCATTGAGCTCTCCCTTGTTTCAAGGGTTTATTGGATATTTTGGCACTTTTGTGTTCTAAAAGTGTTTCAGTTGACTTTCTTGGTGTTCTCTTTCTCTTTTGTGTGCTGTTTCAGGCGTTTTAGGGCTCTAAAATGCCTGGCCTTTTTGATAAGTGTCCAGCATGTGGGAGGAAGAAGGCCAAGAGTGATCCCCATGATGTCTGCATCGTCTGCCTCCCTGAGGATCATGTCCCTGAGGACTGTGTCATCTGCCAGCAGTTTACTGCTCGGACTCTGAGGGACAGGATGAAGATCAGGCTTTCTGGCCTTGAGTAGAGGCGTCTGCAGGCTGCAGGTGGGTCTGGGCAGGCTGGGAAGGTTCCCTCTGCCTCTGCTGAGGCCTCTGGGGGGGCTCCCCAGAGGCAGGAAGCCCAGCAAACGGTCCTGGTCTCCGTCGACGTCGATTGCATCGACGACGACGTCGAGAGGGATGACGGCGGTGTGCTCCCATTCTCCCCGGGGCTCCGGGTCGAGACGGCGTGACGGCTCGACGTCGAAGATCATGGAGAAGTCGCCGTCGAAGCCACCATCGACGTCATCGTCTTCGTCGACGCCAAGGTCTTCCTATCGACGCCGAAGGCGAAGTGACAAGCATCAACGCTCGCCGTCGAGGCAACACAGTCGATCGCCGTCGAGGCACCGGTCGACGTCGAGGGGCTCCTCGACGTCGAGAGCATCAAGACGGAGACGGCGACGCTCGTCGTCGAAGACGGAACGCTCGACGTCGCGGAGGCGGCGTACGACGGCACGGAGGAAGAGGTCGACGTCGAGGGGCCGGCGTTCGACGTCGAGAAAGAGATGGTCGACGTCGCGGAGGCGGCGTTCGACGCCGGAGTCACAGAAGCGTCGTTCGATGCCAGAAAAGCGACGCTCGGCGTCTAGCAGAAAGACGTCAGCGTCTGGGAGTCATTCAGCCTCTCCAAAACGGCGCAAGAGGGATTCTAGTCCCAGAAGTCACGCTGCTTCCAGTGGAGGACGCAAGAGGAAGCGATCACCTGCTGAAGGGGCTGGATCTCAGCCCCCTTCGCCTAAGGGGTCACCGGGCTCGGTGTACTCAGAGGTGTACACGCCATCTCGGCCTCGGTCGCCGACTCCTCCTCCTGTTCCTAAAGAGGATCCTCCACCCAAACCTCCGCTTCCTTCAGGCGACCCACCACCACCGCCTGTCCCTCCGCATCGGCCCGCCCCGCTGCCGAAGGTTCCTCCGCCGAGGTCCACTTCGCTGCCGTCTTTGCCTGTACCTCCTAAGGGGACCCCAAAACCGAAACCCCGAGAGGAGCCAAGGAAGACCCCGCCATGGAAACCGGTGGAGCGGCCACGGGCTGGCATGTCTCGCTCTCGCTCTGGGAGAAGGGAGAGATCGCGACACAGATCGTCCACGAGGTCGAGACGCCGCCATAGGAGGCGCGAATCTCGCTCCCACACAAGGTCCTCTGGTACCAGGGACTATTCTCCTACCTTGTTGGAGTCACCGGACACGAGGGCGTCCCCGATTGATGACCTGGTGGCGTTCCATGACGTCCTTTTGAGGGGCGCTGCGAAGTTGGGCATATCCTTGACGGTGCCTACTCCGAAAACTTCAGTCATTTTTGAGACATTGCATCAAAAACACTTGTCTCGTCCTCTCCTGCCTCTGGTGCCGGGCCTGGAGGAACCGGCTATGGCCCTTTTTCTCACCCCTGCGGTGACGAAGGCAGCTCCATCGTGGTTGCTGAAAAAGTACCGGGCTCCCGATTCGGATCCGGCCTTTCTGAGAACGGAACCCCCTCCGGACTCTGTAATTGTGACGGCGGCCCGCAAACAACATGCCACCACCCCGTCATCCACGGTTCCCCTGGATAAGGAGTCCAGATGGATGGATTCGGCGGGGAGGAAAGTCTGTGGAACTTCCGCTACCTCCATGAAAGCTGCGAGTGCCACGGCGCTGCTGGGCCGATACGACCGCGCCCTCTGGGGCTCCCTCGAGCGATTTGCAGAGCACTTACCTCGCGAGAAGCGTGAGGACTTCCAGGAAGTGCTGAATGAAGGGATGCTGGTGGCGAACCAGATTATCAGCGCTGCAGCGGACTCTTCCCTGTTGGCTGCTCATGGATTTTGCCATGGAGTTAACCAACAACGCCACGCATGGCTCAGGCTTACGTCCCTGAAGCCGGACGCACAGCAGAGGGTGGACAACCTACCATTCTCCGGCGAGACCCTCTTCGGGAAGCATGCGGACGATGAGATGGCCCGCATGAAGGCGGAGGCCGAGACGCTCACGGCTGTGGGCCTGGAGAAGCCTAAAGAGACCAAGAAGACGTACTGCCCTTTCCAACGGCGGTTCGGTGGGCAAGGCTGAGGACGTGGCCAGGCTTCGGGACAGTCGCAACATCAACAACAGTTCCGTAAGCCGTTCCAGAAGCGCCAAAAGGGCAGAGGAGGCCAGCAGTCGGCTCTGGCGCCCAAGGGCCAGGCTGGGTCTAGGCCCTAGGAACCTACTTCCCCCGGATCTGTTACCCACTCCGGTAGGGGGAAGCATTCCATTTTTTCTGGCAGAGTGGAGAAAAATTACTCAGGACAAGTGGGTGCTGAATATTGTTTGCAATGGATACAGTCTTCGGTTCACCAGCCCTCCTCCAGCAATTCCACCGGTCAGCTCGCAGTTTCAGCTGCGCGAGCTTCAGGCGGAAGCGGATATCCTGTTGAGTAAAAGGGCGATAGAAGACGTACCTCTGTCTCAGAGAGGAAGAGGTCTGTACTCCCGGTTCTTTCTGGTTCGCAAGAAGGACAAGAACGAGTTCAGGCCCATTCTGGACTTGCGACAAGCAAACAAATCGATTCGCAGGGAAAAGTTTCGCATGCTGTCGTTGCATCAGATTTATCCCCAGTTGCAACAGGGAGACTGGCTATGTGCTATAGACCTACAGGATGCTTACTTCCATGAGCCCATTGCACACAAACACAGGAAGTTCCTGCGGTTCCAAGTCTGCACCAATCACTATCAATACACAGTACTCCCATTCGGACTGAAGTCTGCGCCGAGAACATTCTCGAAGTGCATGGCGGTGGTAGCAGCACACCTGAGGAAGAACAAGGTGTTCGTCTACCCGTACCTGGACGATTGGTTGATCAAGGCATCCTCCTTCTCGGAAGCGCGAGCACACTTCCAGAAGACCTGCGTTCTCTTGAACAAGCTGGGGCTGCACATCAACATGGCCAAGTCTGTCCCGACTCCGGTCCAATGCATACAGTACTTGGGAGCCTCCATCAATACGCTGTCAGCAAGCATGTCTCCTTCGGAAGGCTCAGGCTCTTATGACAACTCCATCTACAACAGTGAGGACGGTGTCTTCTCTACTGGGATCGATGGCCTCTTGTATCTTCCTGACGCCACACGCACGGCTGCACATGAGACCGCTGCAGGAGTGCTTGGAGGACCAGTGGGATCAGAGGAAAGGATCTTGGGATGACAAGATTCGACTGCCGCTGCATGCTCTTCAGTCTCTGAGGTGGTGGTGTTCGGCGGAGAATCTCCTCCGAGGGGTTCCCTTTCACAAGGACATTCCCACGCAGACTGTCGTGACGGATGCTTCTCTCCTGGGATGGGGAGCGCACTCCGGGACTCTACAGATTCAAGGAACGTGGTCGCCGATGGAGACCACGTATCACATCAATTTCCTGGAACTCAGAGCTGTTCACTTGGCACTGAAGGCCTTCCTTCCGTTCTTCCAGACCAACTCTCTGCTTGTACAGACGGATAATACTACCACGATGTACTACCTCAACAAGCAGGGGGGCTCGAGATCACGCACTCTGTCACAGGAGGCGCAGGCGATCTGGCACTGGCTCCTAGCCAGAGGATTGACGATAACGGCTACCCATCTGCCAGGTGTGCAGAATGTTCAGGCAGACGCACTGAGCAGGCTGGTTCAGGAAAACCACGAGTGGGTCATAAACGACGAAGTACTAGGAGAAGTCTTCGCAAGGTGGGGAACTCCAGACGTAGATTTGTTCGCCACCGCCGAAAACAGCAAGTGCAGAGACTTCGCCTCCAGGTACTTCCAGCAAGGGACGCTGGGGAATGGATCGACTGGACGAACAGCTTTCTGTACGCCTTTCCTCCCATTCCCCTGATTCCGGCGGTGCTCATCAAGCTGGCCCGGTCCAGGGCTCGGATGATACTCATTGCCCCGTAGTGGCCCAGGCAGTGGTGGTTCACGGACCTACTTCACCGGTCTCTCCTTCCTCACATTCGGTTGCCGTGCAGGCCGGACCTTCTCACGAAGTTCGGGGGACAGATGTTACACCCCAACCTCTCGTCTTTGAGTTTGGCGGCATGGCTCCTGAGATAGTGCAATATGGCCATCTGAATCTGCCCGAGGATTGCATGGACATACTGAAGGAGTCTAAGAGACCTTCCACTCGAACTTCATATGCTTACAAGTGGAAGAGGTTTTGTATCTGGTGCCAGTCTAAGAACCATGACCCTACGACCTGTAAGGAAGATGTCATCCTTCCTTACCTTTTACATTTGGCGCAGTCTGGCCTTAATGTTCATTCCATTAAGGTTCATCTTGCTGCATTGACTGCCTACAGGAAATGCCCTTCACAGACTTCCTTTTTCCAGATCCCTGTGATCAAAGATTTTCTGGAAGGATTGAAGAAAGTATTCCCTCCTGCCAGGCTTCCTTCGCCTTCATGGGAATTGAATGTGGTGCTGTCCAGATTGATGAAGGAGCCTTTTGAACCTATTCATAAGGCTTCGTTGCAGCACCTGTCCTGGAAGGCGGCGTTCCTCGTGGCCATTACATCGCCTGCAGGGTGAGTGAAATTCAGGCGTTGTGTTGTACTGAACCTTATACTGTGTTTCATGCTGCTAAGGTTGTTATGCGTACTCACCCTAAATTTCTTCCCAAGGTTATTTCTGATTTTCATGTCAACCAGACCATAACGTTGCCTACGTTTTTTATGAACCCTTCATCCCCAGCGGAGAGGTCTCTCCATTCCCTGGATGTTAGGAGGGTGTTGAAATTTTATCTGGATAAAACCAAAGATATTCGTAGGTCTGACCAGCTGTTCATCAATTATGGATCGGTCAGGACGGGTCTTGCGACCTCTAAGCAGTCCATCTCTAGGTGGATTGTGTCCTGCATACAATTATGTTACCAAAAGGCTAATAAGACCGTAGGGGGTAAGCCTAAGGCTCATTCCACCAGGGGCAAAGCTGCCACGATGGCTCTGCTCCGTAACGTGCCGATTGCTGAAATCTGCAAGGCAGCCACTTGGAAGTCGGTTCATACCTTTGCTAAGCATTACTGCCTGGACACTGACGCCAGGGCAGACGCTCAGGTTGGGCAGGCTTCGCTGCGGAATTTGTTCGCACAGTAGTGGCGTTATGGATTATTCTCCACCGCCGCTTTGGTGTGGGGATGGGCTTGCCATTCTATTCACTAGATTATGACTATACACAGAGATCCCCTACTACAGAAGGAGTAGTTTCTGTCCTGTAACTCCAGTTCTGTAGTAGGGGTATCTCTGTTATAGTCATAAGCACCCGCCCTCCTCCCCGGTGGAGATATTTCATCATGTAAGGAATGCGACAGGTCTGGCGTGCTTCGCCTTCAAAAAGAACTGAAAGTAGAGGGACCTGCTATGCATTCCGGGATACTGGGAGAAGTTCTGGAAAGTTCTCTTAAAGGCACAGTGTCCTATTTAAGCCACATAATGGCAGCCTATGGGGCTTGTCTGTCCCTACCTTCCTCTCTATCATTCCAGAGTCTTTTACTGGGGGAGGCAAGTTTCTCTATGGTAGAAACTGGGCAGGCTGTATTATGTGTGGTGTTTTTTTGGTGGAATTTTCTAGTTGAAGTACTGGACAGTGTAGCCTGTGGATATAGGCTGCATTATTTGTCTTTAAATTCTCTCTTAAGTGTCTTAGCAGTTTCTGCATGATTTTGACAACTTTAGAGATTATTTTTGATTGCCGGGTCCACGCACATGGGCGGGACTATTCACCAGATTATGACTATAACAGCGATACCCCTACTACAGAACTGGAGTTACAGGACAGAAACTACTCCTTATTGCTAAATGATGACTGTGAGCAATAGACCGTTAGACTTGAACATTTTCTTCACAGATTGTTAGTCTCTTGTTTTCACTGCTTCTTAATGTGTGCTTTATTTTTTCTCCATGAGGGTAATGTTTTTGCTTTGCGTCAAGTTTGTGAGGATCCTTCAAAGTTAGTGAACTCTAGGAATTATAAACCGGTGCTGGTAATGCCATGTCTTTACTCAGATTCTACAGTATGAGACCACCGAAACTTTTCAGAGCGAGCCTGCGCAATGCAATATATATGATAGACGGATGATCAGAGCAACACCTGAATAAAGGGATGGCGCAAAGGCAGGGGCATCGCTGCACATAAAAAGTTTGTGTTGTGAAAGGCAAGAGTCTTGGAGCAGTAAGCAAAATAAGAGTGATCGTTTCACTTAGAATGGGTTGACATAGAGCTGTGGCCTACTGAAACGAAAATTCCTTTAGAGAGGATAGGTTCCTTCCAATAGTCTTTGGGCTTACATTGGATTTGACAGGACATTTTAATTTCGGCCAGCTTACAAAAACGTAATATAAGCTGTCACAGTAGCATATCCAGGGTTTCCCTTTAAGAAGCTGTGCACACCTGTGTAGGAGGTGATGACCAACGTTCTTGATGTTCTTCGTTTCAAGATTAATGACTATGCACCAGGACTGAAGAAGAAAGTATGGTGCTGTTTAAGAAACAATACATTTGAGTGCCTTCTGTCTACAATACTTCTCTGCTCAGCCTGAACCAGATTTCAGAACATTGCTATATGGAGGTCTGAGAAGCTGATCTTGGCAAGGCCAGAACATAAACCACCTGCCCAGCCTGCAACTTACAGGCTTTGTAAGGTTGCTTTCCCAAGCATCTAGGGTTGGTCTCACAAATGCTTTTGTCTGCTTTCTGCAGTTGGGGTTCAGCAATTTTAGCACAGGAGGTGTTGTGCAGCCTTTGCTGCCCTAGTATTGTGCAGCCAGAGTTAGATGTATGATGGGTTATATTCTCATTGTTCCTTAATTGTTTTTATGGTATGCGATGCACTGGTAGGTTTGTGCTAGGTGTGTGAGTGGGTTGTACGTGTATGGCTGTGAAGATCACGTTATCCTGGTGCTTTGTAAGCACCCCAGTTGTGCATTCTATAACTGTGCATATCTAATGCTTCTTCTTGCTTGGCTGTAATGCACTTCTTTGCCTCAAGTTGCCAAATTTCAGATAAATAACATCCCTTCCAATAAAAATAAATGAAGTTAAGTTGGTTCGCTCTCATATAAGCTTCACTTATTTTTCTGCTCATAAACGTTGTGCAATTGTTTTGGCTTATACTGCACTTTGCTATTGCCTAACCTGCACTATAAGTGGGTCGGGTACACTTCTGTGTTTGTATAGCCCCCATTGTATTTTGCAAACTGTACTGAGTATGTTTTATTTTTAACCTCAAGTTGTTTGTTTTTTCCAGGTCAAATGGTTGTGTGTACTCTCTGCTCCTGTGTTATGAAGACAAAGCAGATTTGGCTCTTTTCAGTTCACATGCTCCCACTCCTTGCCCGTCTTTGCCTCGTTCCACTGGAAACCATTGTTGTCATCAACAAATTTGCCATGATTTTCACTGGCTTGGAAGTGCTGTATTTCTTGGCATCCAATCTCCTTGTGCCTTTTAACCTTGCAAAATCTGCCTATAGAGAGCTGGTCCAGGTAAGAATTGTATTATCAGGGTTAATCTTACAAGGCTGGGAAGGAAA
The DNA here is from genome assembly GCF_964263255.1 of Lissotriton vulgaris. Taxonomy (NCBI): domain Eukaryota; kingdom Metazoa; phylum Chordata; class Amphibia; order Caudata; family Salamandridae; genus Lissotriton; species Lissotriton vulgaris. The sequence goes on from NC_141695.1 coordinate 848,700,818, forward strand.
ACTAAAATGAATTTTAGATTGAATTAGAGCTGTGAAGATGGTCCGGTCAAGGGTGTGCCTTCTCAGCCAGCACCTCGTGACTATTTAGTGGCTGAGCATTCTCTCACTCTGTGGTTAAAATATCTGAATGCTCTTCTCCACTTTGGCCAGCTCTAAAGAGAGAGGAAGCATCAAAAACACAGTGATGAATAGAATGCTTGAATTAATCTCAGCCATTGGCAATCACTCAGCTACATCCCAGTCCTTCATTTTTCACCCACCATGCCACCTCAGTTAGGACCCAGCCATATGCAAATCCGTATTGACCCAGCTCTACTGGGAGGTGGCAAGGTGTGCAAAATAACTATGGATTGGGATGTTAGCCTGAGTAATTATCATGGCTGAGATTAATTCAAGCATTCCTTCCATCACTTTCTTGTATACGTCATTGAAGCGAAGGCAGTTCGTTCCATCAGGGCTGCAGAACAGTCACTTTCAGGTTATATGCCACATCTGTAGCGTGCTCACAGTAGACCAGTTAGGGTGGGGGCATCTTCATTGTCTGCCCGATTGCAAAGCCTTTGCCAGAATTGTTGCCTGGAGGTGTATTATGACAACTCATTCTTTCAGTAATATTTGGGAAGTTCAAATAATTCCCATTTCTCCAGTATTAGGGGTGTCTTTCATAGAATCACATGCTTGAATATTCCCCGTCGTCGAAGTGGGAGTCCCACGGTACATAAAATAGCAATAATGCTAATATATATATATATATATATATGTAATATCATAATACATAATAAAACAGATTAAATATACACTGAAAAACCTCAACAATGGTTCCTACATAGGAATGCATTAGAGAGAGAAAACTCATTTGCAACATATCAGTGTCATTATGTTAGTCCAAACTGCAGCCAATCCGGCTCAAGCACCCTCTAGAACCTTCTCCTCAGAAGCTCAAGCCCTCAGATTTTCTACCGCACGTCGTGTGAAGGGAGTCTCCCTGAGCTCTGCTCAGTTTTTCTTCATATTTACTCAGTGTTTTCTCAAGATGTCAAGTAAGAAGTCTTTGTTTAGACCTTGCTCTTCCTGTGGGAAACTGCGTTTATTTGAGAAGGACCCCCACCAAAAGTGTATTTACTGCTTATATCAAGGTGGCTGACTGTAAGTTCTGTAGAACTTTCCCTGCTAAAACCCTCAGAGACGGGGAGGGTCGTCTTCTGTTATGGTTGAAGCGCCTTCAGGATAAGGACGCAGTTTTGTCAGACGCAGAAAGTTTCCAGTCAGGTCCTTGTACTGTTACTTCCAAGCGTGGCAGTGTTCAGGAGTTGACCAGGTGCCGCGAGCGTGAGGGGTAGGTGTCCCGCCTTGCCAGCGCTTGGATTGAGGTTTACCCACCAGACAGTGCTGGCCTCACGGGAGTATGCTGCGAGGCCTGTGTTACTTTCCCTTAGGGTCGCCTAATTAGAGTAGGACCTCTTGGCCCTCTTTGCACCCGACCCTGAGAGGTTGTATTTGCTTTTTACTTTGTGCATGAGCATTTAATCGTTTCTTTTCCTGTGTAGTACCTTGCTTTAGGTCCTGACGAATCGCCGGTTGGCGAGAAACATGTTTACCACATCAGGGGGTTGAGTTAGATGTCTGTACACGCCCACAGCCACTAGCTCCCCTCCCACCCCTTTTAATTAGGGAATCAGCCACGTCAATAAAACTTATTGTGGACTGATCACCCTTTTTAACATTCACTCACTTTTCACTGACTACACTCTTTTCCATCCTCACTCACACTCACCATCGGCAAGGAACAAAAGAACTCCGCCAAAAGAGTGCCCTCGGGCACTCCGTCAGACATTGCAGTGCCGGTTTGACGAGGGGCAGTGAGCCGATGATGATACTGGACATCCTTCAGTCAGGGTGTGTTTCACACCTAACACTCTGGGTGTGTGAGGCTCTCTAGTTCCGACAAGGGAACCTCCCTAGTACCTTGACTCTTTGCATTCACTCTCTTCTCCACACTGTATCACGATCCCCGGGGAACTTTGTACTCCTCTGTGTGCTCTTAGTGTTCAGGAGTTACCATCTCCTTTTCTAAAGAGGAAAAAGCTGGCCTTAACTGTAGCTCCAGTAAAACCTACTGCTACTATGACTGCTGTGTCTACGCCCACGAGACCTGGCTCTCAGGCGTCTTTTCCAGCCTCTATAAGTGTTGGTTCGAGGCATGTGGGCTGCTGAATTCATATCTGTGCATAGATCGCCACCTAGTGTTGGGTCCGGATGATTGCACATTGTTGTCCTGGAAGAGTCTTCGAAGTATCACGAGATAGGTGGCTCCTCCCCTGGACTACAGTGCGCATGGGCATCGCCTCCATCCCCAGATTGTTTTTTTCCGCCATTGGGTTCGGATGTGTTTCGGTTCCCTCTGTCGGAACCGATAGTTGTTCAACTTCGACTCGAGACCAAAAGGTCTTTAGGCTGGGCGTCGGTATAGTTGCGTACGGGTTTCTTTCAGACTCTCAGCTCCGATCTCTTGCTGCCCTTCCACGTGCTTTCGGCGCGGACGGGCCTACACTACACTCTTGCTATGGAGCAGACTCCGTTTAAGAAGTGCCCGGTGTGTAACTCTAAATATTCACACCTCGACGTGCACCCTGTGTGCAATACCTGCTTGTCACCGGATCACCGCGAAGACACCTGCATGGCGTGCTCGAAGTTCCGGAGCAAGAAGACTTTAAAGATTCGTCGGGCTAATAGGCTCCAGGCTAAGTTGTCGGCTACGGCGCCCCCACCAGATGACATTTTCTAGGAATCTGTCGAGGGAGAAGACGACGTGCAAGGTTCGGACTCCAATCCCGCATCCGAGGGGGAAACCTACGACGAGGGTGCGGAGAACTTTGACGAAGTCACCGACGAGGTAGGGGACGACGATCAGGCTTTTGCCACGATGGGTGATAGCTCGGAGGAGGAGCATCCCCATCCAGACTCAGGGGTTATTACCCTTCATACGGCCCAGGTCGAGGGATCGCCTTCGGGCCTTACCCAAGATCTAACTATGAGTCCTACGTCCCCGCCTCCGGGCCCGGTCACGGACATTCATGAACCATCACTTCCGTTGAAGAAAACGAAAGTGAAGCCAACTGGTCACGCACCCTCGGATGCGAAACCGAAAGTGAAAGTTGCGCTGGTGAAGAAAGTTCTGGAGGCGTCAACTTCCAAGAAGACCAAAATGGCCGACTCAAAGAGCCACGCCAAGATGGCCGACCCGGAGCCCTCGGGGTCGGTGCCGAAGGCGAAATCGTCCGACGCGGCTGCGTCGGCTCCGAAAGGGGTTGTGGACCCGAAGTCGGCTCCGAAGAAGCGTCAGGGCGACGACGCGCTTAGCCATGGGGCGTCGGCCCCGAAGAAGGCGCATGCGGGTGATCGGGCTCTCGATGCTAAGAGGTCGCTCGAGCCGGTCAAGCCCTCTCCGGCCTTGACGAAGAAGGTGACGGAATCCCTCCAGCGGATTCGAAAGGACAGTGGGGTTCTCGCGTCGGGCGCTGTGGCGCCAAAGCTCACGCCTAAGCCTGCGAAGGAGCAAACGCCTATCCGTTTCACCTTTCCTCCCAAGTCGGCGCCGAAGGCCTTCGCGCCGAAACAGAGTGGGCCCTCGAGGGAGGTATTGGCACCGAAAGCTGCCTTGGTGGTGTTGAAGCTTCGACTCCAACCGCTTGCTGAAGAGGAACGTCGTGAGGTAACCATCGACGCCAACACCGGAAAACTGTCGCTCCTCAAAAGGAAGATCACGACGGAGCCGGCGTTGGAACATTTTAAGATCCCTCTCAAAAACAAAAGGGACTCCGAGGACTCTTCGGCTTTGGTGGAACCTGTGTCCCCACAAACCCTGGGGCACTCGCCGACGCATTCCGCCGCAGCCGGTGCGGACGAGGAAGATGCCGAGTACGACTATCCGGCGTACTCGGATCCGGAGGAGGAGCACGTTCCGTGGTCCGCCGGAGGCGACACGGAGGACCCGCAGTCGGGTCAGGACACTCAACTTTTTGCGGCTAAGACGTCCCCGACGGAGGACTCGACGGCCTTTAATGCTCTGATAGAGAGAGCTGCTGCTAACCACGACGTCGAGCTGCACTCGGACCCCGTGGATGTGGACTTCTTATTCGACACCTTCTCAGTAGCCGAAAAGTCAGTCAAAACGCTACCGATGCTTAAGGGGGTGCTTAAACATGCGACGGAGGTTTTCAAGGAGCCCACCCGAGCGCGTGTGGTCAACCCTCGCATCGACAGGAAATATAAGGCAGCGCCCACGGATCCTACATATATCAAGGGACACTTGCCATTGGACTCCTTGGTTGTTTCCAACGCTCGGAAGAGGGCGAACTCTCAAACTACTGGTGACGCTCCTCCCCCAGACAAAGAGTCCAAGATCTTTGAGGCCTCAGGCAAACGGATTGCTGCACAGGCAGCTAATATCTGGAGAATATCTAACACCCAAGCCTTACTTGCACGTTATGATAGGGCCCATTATGACACATTAGACGCCATACTGCAACACTTGCCTGACCAATACAAGGAGGCAGGGGAGATGCTGATTCAGGAAGGTAAACTCATTACGAATGCATCCATCAAATGTGCACTGGATGTGGCAGACACAGCCTCCAGGGCTATCAATACCAGTCAGTCAAAACCACTTTATTCGATTTTGTTTAAAAAATCATAAAAGCATACTACAACATTTAAAATCATTCCAAGTACATGTTTTAAAAATGAAATTTTTTACATAATACAATGCAAGTATAATAAAAGATTCCATATGATACAATAAAAATAAAAATTATTTCATATTGAACAGTGCATTTTTTGAGTAAAAAGGGTCCGTCTAAAAGTCTCATCATGTACAAAAAAGCAAAAGATACCAAATTAGTTACAGCCCCCTACAGGTTAGTTTGTACTTTCCTCCTCCTAATACGAACAGCAGCGACAAGGTAGTTTGCCACACTGAACATTACCAGGGGGGAGTCTAGCATTTGTAGGTACAAAAGTGCAGGTTTTGCTTGCATGAATGCTTTCCCTTTCAACAAGGGTAACAGATACTTTTGCCTTGGAGCAAGATAAAAAGGGCAGAATAACATAAGGTGCATATTGTCTTGTATGGAAAAGTTGTCACATCCACATACAGGTGCATCCTCAGGCTTGAACCATCCCTGTTTGTCACAGAGTACTAAATAAATCTGGTTAAATCTAAATTTAACCAGAAGCCATCTGTGGAACGGGATATTGACTAGGGCAAGATACGGTTGGATGGCAATACAGGTAAGTGACATATAATGCGCTCTGACCGTAGGTTTTGTTAACTGGTGTAATTCTCTCTCCAAGGACCTAAGTTTGTAGAAGTTTTCCTTGACCCAAACTAGGTCCGCTTTTTGCAGATCAAGCGGGGAGGAGAAAATCTCTGGACGTCCCAGTTCTACAGAGCACTTGTTGATGTATGCCAGCCAAGCAATGTCTTTAGACTTATCCAATTTTAGGCAGTCCAATAAGATTTTGTGGTTGAGGCCTAGGTTGTTATTTGTCCACACTCTTATCCACAAAAGTAATGGTGCCATAGAGAGGACATCAGTAATGTATCCTACTCCAAGCTCCTGATGGACTGAAAAAGTGGGTGTTGATACGGGGAGACCTAATATTGAGCATAAAAACTTATTAACTTCAGTTTGGATGGTTTCCGTATTTACATACCCCCATAATCCAGCCCCGTACCTAGCTATAGCCAAGGATTTTGCTCTATACAAGGCTAAAAGGGCACCACTTGGTTTCCCCCCTAGTCTCCTTGAGAAGCTTAAGATGGCATTAACAGAGCTTCTCACTGCTTTAGTCTTTGCTTCTATCTGGGGAATCCAACTACCCCTAGTGTCAAAAATAACTCCCAGGTAAGTGAACACTTTAACATTACTGATCGTTTCCCCTTTGCAGAAAAAAGATTTAGTGCTATTTTTAGCTGCCCCAAAGACCATCACATGGGATTTCGTGTTATTGACCACAAGGTCAAGAGAGGACATGAAGTCACTAAATGCATTTAAAAGTCTCTGGAGGCCCAAGTGTGTCCTAGCTATTAAAGCAGCGTCATCCGCGTACAAAAGCACTGGGATGTTTATATCTCCTGCGCGTGGGATATCAATACCAGTGTGCTGCTTCGACGCCATGCCTGGCTTAGAATTTCGGGGTTCAAACCCGACATCCAAACTACGATACTGAATCAGACAGTGAATCCTGACCACCTGTTTGGCCCTGAGGTGGATGCCACACTGGAAAAAATGAAAAAAGATACGGAAACTGCCAAGTCAATGGGGGCTTTACAAAGTCAGCAGTTTCGGAGTGGTTCCTTTCGCCGCTCAAACTCCAGAGGCACCTCAAGGGGACAGGCATCCCAGTCCACACAATATTACAAGAGTAACACCCAAGCCTCGTATAACAACAAGAATAGAGGTGGTTACAGAGGCAATAATGTCAAGGGCAGGGGACGTGGCAACAATAGCTCCATGTCCACCGCCACCAACAAACAGTGTCACTGCCCCCCGACCATACAACACCGGTCGGGGGGAGACTCCAGCAGTTCCTGCCGGCGTGGAAGTCCATCACCACGGACAGGTGGGTGAGGTCTATTATCCAGTACGGGTACTGTCTAGAGCTTACGTCCATTCCACCGGACATACCCCCAAGAAGCCGTCCTATGTCAGGCGAGCACTTGACCTTGTTGCAGCAAGAAGTTCTAGTCATGCTGCAAAAAGGGGCGATAGAGCTCGTTCCGTTACAAGAGCGGGGAACAGGGGTTTACTCCCTGTATTTTCTGATTCCCAAGAAGGACGGTTCCCTCAGGCCGATCCTGGACCTCAGGCCCCTGAACTGGTACATCCTCTCGGAGCACTTCCATATGCTCACGTTGCAGCAGGTGCTTCCCCTGCTTCAACAGGGGGACTTCCTGGCTACGCTGGATCTGAAAGATGCTTATTTTCATATCCCCCTGCATCCTTCCCACAGGAAGTATCTCAGATTCACGCTCTTAGACCAGCATTACCAGTTCAGGGTTCTGCCGTTCGGGGTCACCACGGCACCGAGAGTGTTTACCAAGTGCCTAGCGACTGTGGCTGCGCATCTCCGTCGCCAGCACGTCCACGTCTTTCCCTACTTGGACGACTGGCTCATTCAGGCAAGGACAGAACAGCAGTGCGTCGACCACGTGTCACGCACCATTCATCTCCTGCACGATCTGGGATTCTCTCTGAACTACCCAAAGTCCCATCTCCAGCCCGCCCACGTGCGACAGTATCTGGGCGCGACAATAGACACTCTGGCAGCCACTGCACAGCCGAATTCAGTGAGAATCGCCAGTATCCAGGCGCTGATCCAACGATTCGGACCTCAACACTCGCTTCCAGCGAAAGTGTTCATGCAGTTGATAGGCATGATGGCCTCCTGCATCTCCATTGTCCCGCACGCGAGGCTACATATGCGTCCGCTTCAGGAGTGCCTAGCACGTCAGTGGACTCAGGCTCATGGGCAACTGACAGACCTAGTGTTGGTGAGCGGTCGGGCATACAACTCTCTGCATTGGTGGAATCCACAAAACCTTTGCAAGGGCCGACCATTCCAAGAGCCTGTGCCACAGATTATCCTGACGACGGACGCTTCTCTCCAGGGATGGGGAGCGCATGTACTCCACTACACAGTGCAGGGACTATGGACACTACAGCAAAGGAAGATGCACATCAATGTGTTAGAACTGATGGCAATCTTCATGGCCTTAAAGGCGTTCAAAGTACATCTGTGCAACAAGGTCGTGTTGATCCGGACGGACAACATGACAGCCATGTACTACATTCAGAAGCAGGGAGGCACACACTCTCCGCAGCTGTCTCATCTGGCTCAGAGCATGTGGAAGTGGGCCATTCAGAGGAACATCTTCCTCATGGCGGAGCATCTCCCGGGCAAGGACAACCAGATGGCGGACCTGCTCAGCAGGCACAGCCATCAAATGCACGAGTGGGAGATACATCCATCAGTACTCCAACCGTACTTCCAAAGGTGGGGTCATCCAGAGATAGACCTGTTCGCCACAAAGGAGAACGCAAAATGCCAAAGCTTCGCCGCCAGGTTCCCACACCCGCAATCACAGGGCAATGCGATGTGGATGAACTGGTCAGGCAGATTTGCGTACGCTTTTCCCCCAGCACCTCTGATACCGCTGGTGGCACGCAAGCTCAGGCAGCACTCGATGACTCTCATCCTGGTTGCTCCAACGTGGGCTCGCCAGCCGTGGTACACCACGTTTCTGGAACTCTCCGTGGTACCGCATCAAAGGCTTCATCTCACTCCCAGCCTTCTGACGCAGAGCCATGGCGACATTCAGCACCCAGATCCGCAACAGCTCAACCTGGCGATCTGGCTCCTGAAGTCCTAGAGTTTGGCTACCTCAATCTTCCTCCCGATTGCATGAACATCATTCGGGAGGCAAGGAAGCCCACTACCAGAGCTTGTTATGCGGCTAAATGGAAGAGGTTTGTCATCTACTGTGCCAACCACAATATTGACCCGCTAGATGCTTCCATTCAAAACATCATTTGCTATCTTTTCCACCTGTATCAATGCAATCTGGCATACTCTTCCATCCGCATTCACCTGTCTGCTATGGCAGCATACCTCCAGAATAGACAACACCTGTCACTCTTCAGGGTCCCTGCTATCAAGGCCTTTCTGGAAGGACTCAAAAGGGTCATTCCACCAAGGACCCCACCAGCTCCAGAATGGAACCTCAATGTGGTTCTTACGAGGCTGATGGGTCCTCCCTTTGAGCCACTGCACTCTTGTGAGCTTCAGTTTCTGACTTGGAAGGTTGCGTTCTTAGTAGCAATTACTTCGCTACGGAGGGTTAGCGAGCTGCAGGCGCTCACCATCCAAGAACCTTTCTTCCAGGTACATGCTAACAGGGTGGTGCTCCGCACTAACCCTAAATTCCTACCCAAAGTGGTATCCCAATTCCACTTAAACCAGACAATCGAATTGCCGGTGTTTTTCCAAAACCCAGATACGCTGGCGGAGCGCATGCTCCACACCCTTGATGTTAAGAGGGCCTTGATGTATTATGTAGACAGGACAAAAGATTTTCGCAAAACCAAGCAGCTTTTTGTTGCTTTTGCCACTCACCACAAGGGAAACGCTATCTCTAAAGCAGGGATTGCTAGGTGGATAGTGAAGTGCATTCAGATCTGTTACGCTAAAGCTAAGCGCACTCTCACTATCCCACCGAGGGCCCACTCCACCAGGAAGTTGGGGGCCTCTATGGCTTTCCTAGGTAACATTCCCTTAGAAGATATCTGTAGAGCAGCCACATGGTCTACCACACATACTTTCACTAAACACTACTGTGTAGACGTGCATTCCAAACAACAGGCAGCTGTTGGTCAGGCTGTTCTAAAAACACTTTTTCAGACTGCTGCAGCTGGCACGGGCGGCCGCCGTTAATGGAGGGACTGCTATGTATTCTATGCACAGATATGAATTCAGCAGCCCACATGCCTCGAACTGCAAATGCTACTTACCAGTATGCATCTGTTCTTGGCATGTAGGGCTGCTGACATTCATATCGCCCACCCTCCTCCCCGGCGCCTGTCGCAGCTGCAGAATTCATTCATTTACATACATATGCTCATAGCATGGTCATCACTCACATTCTTCACTCCATCTCTGCCAATGGCTAAAAACAATCTGGGGATGGAGGCGATGCCCATGCGCACTGTAGTCCAGGGGAGGAGCCACCTATCTCGTGATACTTCGAAGACTCTTCCAGGACAACAATGTGCAATCATCCGGACCCAACACTAGGTGGCGATCTATGCACAGATATGAATGTCAGCAGCCCTACATGCCAAGAACAGATGCATACTGGTAAGTAGCATTTGCATTACACTTATGACAGCGCGGTCGTCGACGGGCTCGTCGACGACCATTCCATCGACGAGATTGGGTGCTGTGGCTTCGTCGACGACTACTGTCACAACGACGTCGGCGTCGTCGTCGTCGACTAGGTTTTCGTCGACTGCTTTCACGACGACGAAAGCCTCTACCTCTTCAGTCCCGTCGACGATTCCTATTATATTGTCGACGAAGAAGCCAACGTCAACGAAGAAATCCTCGTCGACGATTCCGTCGGCGTTGAAGATCCCGTCGACTGCAAGGTTCCCGTCGACGTCGAAGGCTCTGTCGACGTCGAAGGCTCTGTCGACGTCGAAGACTCTGTCGACGTCGAAGACTCTGTCGACGTCGAAGACTCTGTCGACGTCGAAGACTCTGTCGACGTCGAAGACTCTGTCGACGTCGAAGACTCTGTCGACGTCGAAGACTCTGTCGACGTCGAAGACTCAGTCGATGGTGAAGATCCCGTCGACGGCGAAGACCCCATCGACGTCGAAGACCCCGTCGACCAGCTCGTCGACGACGGCTTCGTCGACGGCGAAGATACCATCCAAGGATTCGACGACGGTCCCGTCGACGAAAACACCGTCGACGGCTGTATCAAAGCATTCGTCGTCGACTAATACATCCAAGACATCACCGTCTCCGACGACTGTTTCTAAATCCTCATCGTCGACGACTGCTCCAGTTCAAATATCTACGTCAACGGCTGTGTCAACAACAGCTTTACCTTTACCTTCAGGTACACAGCAAGAGGACGCAGCATCCACTTCAGGATCACTGTCCTTTGCCAATATGCCCTTAGTGCCTTTGGACATTTCAGCCCCTACAGTCATTACGGAGTCTTCTGTCAGCAATATTGAGGATTCGGCTCTCCAATTGCCAACTCCTACTCTTCAGCCACCTTCTCCATTGTTCGTAACAGACCATGAAACGGAATCCGTTGCGGACAACACTGTTTATGGTGATGCTCAAAGTCCATCGGATTTGATTATCAAGTGTCAGGACACTAGTTCTGAAGAGGACGAGGATGAGGTTGTAGACCAACAGGAGGAACAATATGTGCAGGTTCCTATGGCGACTTTTCCGGTATCGCTATTTTCCAACCTCCAACATATGTTGGATGATTACAATAAGAGATTTCCTCCTACCCCCCAGGGTACTCCGGGACATGTTATCTCTGAGACCACAAGGTCTTTTCAGCCTCCGCAAACTCCTCCGAGGCAGGCTACTCCATCAGAAGAGCCACGTCCAGCTATCCCCACTAATTCACAACGAGATGTGGATGATGAGTCAGAGCCGGAAAGAGAGGAAGGAGAAGTTAATCAAGATACAGATGATGACCAGGATCCGGATATGGCAGAATTCGATGACTATCGAATACAGACACCCTCGCCACAACAGGGCGATTCCAGTGATTCACCTCCGGTTGACATCGCTAGCTTCCATAAATTGATGGATAAAGCGGCAGACCGCTTCAAATTACCTAGAGTGCAGCGAGAGGAAGACTGCTTTCTTTATGATTTTAAGAACCAGCCTTATAAGCAGGTCCATACCATACCAATTATCGAGTTATGTTTGGAAGGAGGGAATGAAGATCATGCAGGCTCCTAACTCCTTGCCTGCTCAAATACCTCGATTGGAAAAGAAATATAAGGCCCCAGCGGGCTCGCCTGCTTGTTTGCTCTCGCATCCTAAGCCAGATTCCGTGGTGACTCAGGCAGCGCAGCGTTGGGCGCGTAACCCGGCAGCTCCTATCACTTCCCCTCCTGATAGAGAGGGTCGACGTTTGGATGCAATTGGGAAAAAGTTTTCGTCCATGGCATCTACTTCAGCCCGTGCCACTAATGCTTTGGCCATTTTAGGTCGTTTCGACCGACAAATGTGGTCAGACATTTCTGCGCTGATTGCGTTAATTCCGGAAACATCCAGAGCGGAAGCGCACCAGATCCTTCATGATGGGCAGAGGGCTTCAGAAGAAATAATTGACTGTGCTGTGGACGTTGCGGGTACTGCCTTCTGTATCCTTGCCAGTGCTGCGGTGCTCCGGCGCCAGGGTTGGCTGAAATCCACGTCGTTCCGACAAGAGATCCAGTCGAAAATACTTGACATGCCGTATGACGGAGAGTCTTTGTTTGGTTCTCACATCGATGAGTCGTTGGAGTCCATAAAGAAAGATACCGACACGGCAAAGTCGCTTGGGTCCTTACAGTTCAAGAAACAGCCTTTTCGTGGAGCGCGTGGACGGGGCACCTCGTCCAATTTTTCCCGAGTAGGACAGTCACAGTACCGCCAGTACAATCAGGGGAACCAGCGTTACTCAAACCAGCAATCTTCTCGTCAGCAACACTCCAAGCCCTATAGAGGAAAGTCTAACTATAGAGGATCCAACAACAACAACAAACGTCAATGACTTTCAAGTTCAGCAGAAAGTTGGAGGGCGAATCTCGCAGTTTTACTCCCAGTGGTCTTTGATAACATCAGACCAATGGGTTTTAGACATTTTGCGCAAGGGTCATGCCTTGGAGTTCACAGAGATTCCTCCACATTCTCCGCCTTCGGGCCCGCCACCTCCCCATCTAGAGGAACTGCAACATCAAGTTCTTCTTTTATTAACAAAGGGTGCAGTCGAAGTGGTTCCTGTATCTCAGCGAGGGAAAGGTTTCTACTCAAGGTTTTTCCTCATTCTAAAAAAGACGGGGGAGTGGCGACCCATTATGGACATGAGAGCTCTCAATCTATTCCTCAAACAACAATCTTTCCGCATGCTGACGTTATCGGAAGTCTTACGACTTCTCTGCAGCGGAGATTTCTTAACGACAATAGACCTGCAAGACGCCTATTTTCATGTGCCAATTATCCATCAACATCGGCAATACCTGAGGTTCAAGGTGGGTCACGTTCACTATCAGTTCAGAGTCCTACCTTTTGGCCTCCGATCAGCTCCTCGTGTCTTCACGAACGTTCTGGCTCCGGTCATGGCTCATCTACGTCTTCAGGGAGTTCAGATTTTTCCTTACCTGGACGATTGTCTTCTAAAATCCCAATCCTCGCAACAGCTGGCTCACGACACACGTTTATGCCAACACCTGTTCAAGTCTCTAGGGTTGACCTTCAATGTAGAGAAGTCACACTTCACACCTCTGCGGAAAAGGAACTTCCTCGGAGCAATCCTAGATACAAACTTGTCGAAAGCCTTCGTCTCCATCGAACGGCGCCAGAAGATAGTTCATCTGGTCTCAATCATCAGGTCAAAGCAGTCAGTTTCTGTACGAATGTTAAAATCGTTTCTGGGGATGGCATCATCTTGTATCGCACTGATCCCAAATTGCAGGTTACGTACCCGTCCTGTACAGGAGGAATTGGACCTGCAATGGCGCAAGTGTCGGGGTCGTTCAACGATCAGGTGACGGTCACACCCCGCATGAAGACCAGTCTGCTCTGGTGGGAACAATCAGCCAATCTACACGAAGGGATTTCTTTCCTTGCCCAGTCTCCAGATCTGACATTGACCACGGATGCGTCCATGGAAGGTTGGGGCGCTCATCTCCTGGACCTTTCCATCAAGGGCAAATGGACGGCGACACAGCAAACCTGGCATATCAATCGGCTGGAGTTGATGGCAATCTTCCTAGCGCTCAAAGCATTCTTGCCCGTAGTGCAGGGGGAGTCGGTGCTGGTTCAAACAGACAACACCACCAGCATGCACTACATGAACAAACAGGGCGGCACAAGATCTCAGCCACTGTCTCGTCTAGCTCAAAGGATTTGGGAATGGGCACTTCGTCACAACATTTCTTTGACTGCAGTCCATCTGCCGGGGGTATCCAACATACTGGCAGATACCCTGAGCAGGTTCGCGTCATCCACTCACGAATGGGAGTTGCATCAACCAACTCTAGACCTGGTGTTCTGCCGATGGGGTCATCCCAGGATAGACCTCTTTGCAACCCCAGTGAATCGGAAGTGCCAATCTTTCGAAAGTTGGCATCCTCATCCAGAGTCCAGCGGAAATGCCCTACTCATGGATTGGAGCGGACTGTTTGCTTATGCATTTCCACCGATCCCGTTGGTGCCAAGAACGTTGTGGAAGATGCGCAGGCAACCCTGCCGCTTGATACTGATCGCCCCACGTTGGCCCAGACAAGCTTGGTTTTCGGAACTCCTTCTACTGTCACAATGCACGCCCATTCATCTGCATCCACGTCCAGACCTCCTGACGATGGACGACGGTCAAATTTACCATCCAGACCCATCGACGCTTCAATTGCCGGCATGGAACCTGAGTACGTTGAATTTGCCTCCTTAAGTATGCCCCAAGAATGCAGAGACATTCTAGCGTCTGCTAGAGCTCCATCAACCATCAAGACATATAAGCTAAAGTGGAAGCGTTTCTGTCATTGGTGCGCTGCATCCAATATTCACCCAATTGACTCCACTCCGGAGCAACTTTTGCCTTTCTTTCTGAGCCTCGCTCAGTCTGGTCTCTCTCATGCCACCTTGAGAGTTTTTCTGGCGGCTATCTCACGCTACCGCCATGATGGCTCAACGTCTCTCTGTTCATCCAGAATCATCCGACAGTTCTTTAAAGGACTTTTCAGGAAGTTTCCTCCGATAAGGCGCCCTCCTCCGGCATGGCACCTCAACGTGGTATTGTCACAGCTTATGAAGCCTCCATTTGAACCGATTCACCGAGCACACATTAAGTATCTTACCTGGAAGGTTGCTTTACCTTTGGCTTTAACATCGTCTCGTCGTGTAAGTGACCTTCACGCTTTCACGATCAAGCCTCCGTATTTACAGTTTAAGCCCGATGGAGTGTCACTTCGTACCAATCCTTCGTTTTTGCCGAAAGTACCTACTGACTTCCATTTGAACGAACCTGTTTTCTTAAAAACTTTTTTCCCGGATCCTAAATCTCCGGCAGAACAACGACTACATTCTTTAGACATCAAGCATTGTCTAAAATTCTACATTTCAAGGACCGCCCCTTTCCGTAAATCCGATCAACTGTTTATAGCATATGGACAGCTGCGGAAGGGGCATTCAGTGACTAAACAAACAGTTGCAAGATGGCTCTCTTCAGCCATATCCTTTTGTCACCAGCAGGCTGGCAGGCCTTTACAGCGTCCAGTGAAGGCACATTCAACGAGAGCGATGGCGTCATCCACCGCTTTGTTTGCTGGGGTGCCTCTACACCAGATTTGTCGGGCAGCGACTGTAGGAAGGTACCTCCTGACTATGGTTGCCCCCAACTTTTTGCCCTGTGTTTTAGCTGGTTTTGGACATAGTCGACCTGGGATCCTGCCAATCAGGACCCCAGGCCTACTGCTCTCTCTTTAAAATGGATTCCATGTACCCTAGGTGCATTTCCAATTGGTACTGGGCCACCTTATCAGACCCTGTAACTCAGGGCATAGGTGTACCCAGGGCCGTCAGGGGCTGCAGCATGTATTATGCCACCCCTGGCTGGCCTCCTAAATTTGACACAACTGGCTGCATGACAGCTGGGGCGAAGTCGTGTAATCACCCTTTGCTTTAGATATAGTAGCCCTATATCTAACCCTCCAATGGACACCCGAGTTCCTATCAGTCACTCCTATGGCAGGCCTTGACAATCCTGAAGGCAGAGTGCATGGGCTCGCGTGAACTGTGTTCTGGCCCGAGCCGAGCCGGTTGCAGCTTGCGGAGAAAAGACCCAATGGCTGTTCCATGATAACGCGTACCACATCGGTAACTTCGGTGCCGCGTTATGAAGACATGTCGAGTAAGGTGTCATACGAATCGGGGGCCTGCCCTCTCACCAACCCTGGCGACGAGGTTAGCATCCCGCCCTTCTAGAGGGACACGACATGTACGTAACTGTGAACCCCGGTTAAAGTTAACGAAAGCCTCAGCTCCACAAAATGGATGCTGCCACCACAGACACGAGTCTGACCTCCTGCTGCTGGGAGTCCTTCCAGCGAGGAGCACTTGGACAAAGGGTTTCCTGTCGAGGGCGGTGTTCGCACTGTCCCAGACAGGGTTTGTGTATTCTGGGTAGGTAGGGCTTTTGCGAGAAGGTGACTGCGGAGTGGCACCCCGGTGCTCACTACGCATCTGCCGGTTAGAACCAGTTCCAGGGGCGACAGCCCTGGCCTGGGGAAAGTCCGGCAGGGGAGAGGGGTGTAACTACCCCCCTTCCTGGTCCCACCCTTAGGGCAGGACCTAGTCATGTACCCACCCCTTTCTTTAGGATAAAGGCCGGAGCGGGGACCCTTCCAAATTAGATCATCTTTGAATCAAGAATACTTTCTACGAAAGGACTTCAAGACTCTTCTCAAGATTTCTCCCTTGTGGCTAAGGAGTAGTCACCCTGCATCAGCGGGCACCATCTAAGAACTCTGCGGTTTGCTGTAAGTCCTTCCTCAAGGAATCCGACGGCCCAGCTCGACGAGAACCGGCTTCCCTGGCACCTCTGACCTCTACCCACGTCATCAGCTCAGCTGTGATCTGTGGGTGCGACGAGACCTCGAGGGACCGGCCATCATCAGAACCTGCACGCTCTTAAAAACCAGCACGACCATCGAGGTAACTCTCTGGTGAGTGCTTTGGGGTCCGAGAAGCCCCGACCCTGAGCCGCTCCAGCACCGAAGTGCAGTCCCCCAGCATCTCCACGATCTGCGTGGGGCCCTTCTGCTCGCTGCTCAGCACGTTGTCTGGTCACTAGCCGCTGGCTTGTGTCCTTCTGTGACGACATCCGAAAATCAACACTGCCGGTCTGGTTGCTCCAGACTGGCCCTTGCTTCCATCTTTTCGAGAAGCACCCCGGACCCTCCTGGTCCACTCAAGACGCCGACAGCGACATCCGTCGTGGGACAGCTCGCACCTCCACCGTGGTCGCCGACAACGCCTCCTGGTCCGTGAGACTGCAGAGCCTAGCGTCGCCCACTCACCTGGTCGAGGTGACGGCCAACCGGTGCCTTCCTGGTACCCTCTGACTACTGGCTAGTAGTACGAACTTGGTCCCCTCTGCTTTCAGGTTTCATCAATCTCCGATCCAGGCTTGGATCTCTACGAACTATTCATCACTGGTCGCCGGCCAGCAACTCCTTTTTCTTCCGGCTCCTGGCTCGTCAGCGAAGACCCCGACGCCTGTAAGACTTGCAGCCGCAGCCCTCGTGGCTAGGTAACTCGGCATTTCGGTGCCTGCATAGCCTCCTTACTCTAGGGTCCCGAGTCCCTCGCTTCCGACTTGCCTTAACCTTTCCGTGTCCCCGGACACTTGTTTTAAACTGTGCACTTGAAGTATTTGCTAAAGAGATTTGGTTTGTGCTTAGTACCCTGTCCTCATAAAGAGTACAGGGCTGTTGTGATTCTTAATAAATATACTGTTTATTTTCATAACACTTGTGTGGTGTCCTTTCACTGGGTGTTCAAGGGGTACAGGTGTGGTAAACAGCTGGCTTAACGCGCCCTCTCGAGTCTTTAGCCTTAGACTGCTCGTATCCACGCTACTAGGATAGCTGGTCTATAGGTTGACTTACAACCAAACACCATAAGGGTCGTTGGAACGATACATAGCGGTCGCTAGAATAGCGAACGTTGCATATCGGGCCAACTACTCACAGCGACATGGTCCAGCAGGCACACCTTTACCAGACATTGTTTGGAAGCTATCAACGAAGCGGATACCGCAGTGGGGCAAGCAGTGCTTCGTCATCTTTTCAAATAAGGTGAGCCTCTGTTCCCTCCTCCATTTCTTTTGAGATTGCTAATGCTTTTAAGCTATATGTTGTTCTTTTCAAGTGTTAAGAATATATTGCAATCTCAGCTTCTAAGGAGGTGACTGCTATCTATTCTATTCAAGCATGTGAATCTATGAAAGACACCCCTAATACTGGAGAAGAACAATTGTTACTTACCTGTAAACAGGTGGTTCTCCAGTATTGGTGTATTTCATAGATTCACATGCGACCCTCACTCCTCCCCTCAGAGGCTCTTTTCTCCTCATACGCTTTTGTTACTTGTGCTGCGAAAATCTGAGGGCTTGAGCTTCTGAGGAGAAGGTTCTAGAGGGTGCTTGAGCCTGATTGGCTGCAGTTTGGACTAACATAATGACACTGATATGTTGCAAATGAGTTTTCTCTCTCTAATGCATTCCTATGTAGGAACCATTGTTGAGGTTTTTCAGTGTATATTTTATCTGTTTTATTATGTATTATGATATTACATATATATATATATATATATATATATATTAGCATTATTGCTATTTTATGTACCGTGGGACTCCCACTTCGACGACGGGGAATATTCAAGCATGTGAATCTATGAAAGACACCAATACTGGAGAACCACCTGTTTACAGGTAAGTAACAATTGTTCACCTTCTCAGAAAGAGGTGTTCTGTTGCCTTTGTCTTTCTTTGAAGGCATCTGTAGATTTGCTTTATTGCTTTAGATTTGGTAATATAGCTGTCTATTTAACTGTCTCTTTCTGTCTGTCTAACGGACAAGTAGAAGTCGAGCAACAGGAAGTACATGTAGTTATTTCTTTGAGTTTAACTGAAACAAAAGGAACATGCTGGGTATGATTATCCTTGCCACAGAACATTTGATGTTACAGGGTATTAGACAGATTATAGTCGAGCAAATATGCATTTCTTTGTGATATTTGTAATGTAGGATGCAGCTGTATCAAGACTGTCAGCAGAGGTTATTAAAAAGACATTTGTGCTGTTGAAAGATGAGTATGGCTTCACCAGAAAGACTGCAAAGAATGGTACAGAGTTAAGCATGCATAAACCAAATAAAGCTATACATCACGAACCCAAGTCTGACATAAATACAGTCTTGTGGATGGCAGTTCAGAATCAAAATTAAGAAATGCATAAAAACAGTAGCATCAGGCCATAGTTCTATAAGCAAAATCTTTTGGCACAGCTTGTGATAGTACAAAGGACTAAATTCATGGCAGAAAAGTAGCAGCATGCAAAAGTATGAAGTCAGAAATGGAAACATCTCCCACTCTTCTTGGGCAAAAGACCAACTCCTCAAAGTTATCCAAATCCTCACGAAGCAACCATGTAAAACTGACACTGTGGCTGAAATAAAATTTAGGCTTACTACCAAGGTGAATCCCTCAGAACTACAAAACGTCAGTGTAGACAAGCAGAAAGGAAATGGCGCCTGGACTCTCTGCCAGAAAACAAAATCCAATACCAAAAACTACTCAAAATATATAAAGAACAAATTAAGGCCAGCAAAACAGCCTATTTCGCCAACAAAATTATCCTGGCGAAATCTAAACCCAGGGAAATCTTCCGCATCGTGAAAAGCCTCACCAAATTACCACCCAGTCTAGATGAATCTAAGACCGCAGAACACTGCAACAACATGGCAGATTTTTTCCTGCAAAAAATTACTACCATTTATGAATCATTCCCTGCTCCTCCCAGCACCCCCTCTATCGCAAGCCATTCTGACCTGAACTCCACCCCCACTTTGGACCACTTTGCTCTTCTTAACCTCTCGACTCTTGAGTCCTTGGCAAAAAAAGTCAAATCCGGGTCTCCGGGGGACCCAGCCCCGCCAGACATCATTATGTCAGCCTCGGCTATCACCCTGCCCGTCATCATGGACCTCCTTAACTCCTCCATTATTACTGGCGTAGTCCCGCCACAATGGAAACAAGCCATGGTCCGAGCACTATTAAAGAAGCCCACTTTGGATCCCTCGAACCTCAGTAACTACCGGCCAATCTCCCTCCTTCCCTGGCTTGGTAAAATCCTAGAGAGACACATCAACAGCCAGTTGATCAAATATCTCGAAAACCACCAGCTTCTTGATCCTACTCAAACGGGCTTCAGACCAAGACATGGCACCGAAACCGCGCTCCTCATGGTCACCGAGGAATCCAGAAACATCTTGGACCAGGGAGGATCAGTCGCAGTGATCCTCCTTGACTTAAGCGCGGCTTTCGACACGGTCAGCCATGACACTCTGCTGGACCGCATGGCAAACATCGGCATAAAGGACAAAGCCTTGTCTTGGTTTGAATCCTTCTTACAGGACAGATCCTTTCGGGTATTTGACGGAACTTCCTCCTCTACCAGCAGACCATCAAAATGTGGAGTCCCGCAGGGCTCTTCACTGAGCCCGGCGCTCTTCAACATATATATGAGGCCACTGGCTGAAGTTGTTCGTCAGCATGGAATTAAGATCATTTCATATGCTGACGACACTCAGCTAGTGGTCTCACTGGCACAGGAAGTTAACCAGACCTCAAAAGGAGGGCTGAGGAAATGCCTAGAGGAAGTCAAGGACTGGATGTCCTCCTCCTCATTAAAAATGAATGGAGACAAGACAGAGCTTATGCTCCTGGGCCCTGCCAACCCTAACTCCCTCAGCACTCTATGGCCACCCTGCCTGGGCACCCCTCCGGCCCCAAAGGACAGCATCAAGAGCCTTGGGGTGTGGCTAGACAGATCTCTGTCCTTCGGCACCCAATCCACCAAACTGGCAGCCACCTGCTTCGGCCTCCTCAGAGTGCTAAGGAAGGTACTCCATCTTCTACCGATGGAGGCAAAACAAGTAGCCATTCAGGGCCTTATCCAGTCACGACTGGATTATAACAACGCCCTCTACCTCGCCGCCCCTGAGTACACGATACGGAGATTACAGACGGTGCAGAACTGTGCCGCGCGCATTTTGCTTCAGATCCCTCGACGTCAATCAGTCAAAAATGGACTGAAAAAACTGCATTGGCTACCCATTCCCCAAAGAATACAATTCAAAGCCTTATGCATTGCGCACCAGGCGTTCTGGAAAACGGGTCCTCTCATCACTCGCAACCTAGTGTCACACTACCTCCCCACTAGGAATTTGCGATCCAACCAGACCTTCACGGCCACAATTCCCAAAATAAAAAAGTCCAGAACTGGCGGTAGGAATTTCACTTACAACGCTTCCAAGCTATGGAACACCCTACCCCTCCACCTAAGGAAAAATTCCAATCTCACCTCATTCAGGAAACAGCTAAAAACATTCCTCTTCACTACTGCCCAATAACACCGGGCTACCTCCCCTTGTTCTGTTGGTTTCTTAGCGCTTGGACGCCCCCGGGCAGCAATCGCGCTCTACAAATCGACATACAAATACAAATACAAATACAAATTTGGACAAATGCAGCCTTGGTACAGAATGTGTTTGAAACTTCCTAAGGGAATGAAGGAAGTTGATGGACTGGAATGAGGGGAGTTGATGGACGGACGTAGACTGATTAAAAGGTCTAACTGTGAAGAGGGATGAGTGATGAGGGGTTGCAATAGAAGAAGCAGTTTTCAGGTACAACGTTTCATATTTCATTGCTTACAAAGCTCTATGGAAAAATGTGCAAAGATTACAAATGATGTGACTTTGACACATTTGAGTGAAAATGAAAATTGTGGATTTTGCAACAATTTGTTGTATATATGTTGGAAATATTCTTATTGATCGCAGCGTGGTTCTGCTAAAGATTTACGTAACAAAAACAGCACGATTCTCTATTCATTATCTTAGAATAGCTCTTTGAAAGGAAAACATGCTTACGAATGTATTTGTGCATCTCACAGCAAGACAGGATTTAATTGGATAGAAAATGATCTTGCGATGTGAGGAAAATTGTCTCACTGACTCAGAAAAACATCTCATTAGTGAGAATGCTGAAAATTGGGAACTTGGCTAAAGTTCATGTGACAAAAAGAAAGCAAAAATTATTTTTGCACACAAGTAATTGTAATGCAAAAAATAAAAATCCCTTCATCCATCAGTGTTTAATGTCCCCGCATCATTATAAAGGTTTTTAACTTGTTGTTTTTATTAACAGTAGGTTCTTAGTCTTATCAGTACTTTATTTATTTGTGTATGTTGCACAATTGCCATGTTTACATTGCGTAAGATTTGCACTTCCCAACGGACAGTTTTTAGATTAAATAATTTGATGGTTTTAGGTATATACATTATTACTTTTAACTTGATCTATAGACCTTGCACTTATTTAAATGTTTACTATTGCGACAATTGCACTTATTGCGACAAATTGCACATGTTTATCAGTTTACATCAATGAACTGTTTATGAGTACTGTATCGACTATGTTCAATTGATTATTTTTCTTGCATTTATGCAGGGACACTACTAACTGCTTAAGAATTTATTCAGCATATATATTGAACTTCTTTTTGACTTTGTCAACTGGTAATATTCAATTTGAAATAACTCGCTTCTGCATTGGGGCTTACCATGTAGTATTTCGTTTATGTTTATTCATTACATGGTGTGCACAAACGCATTGAAAAACAAGACAGGGTAATATTCTATTGTGATCAAGGGCATCCGCCTGAAACGCGTCAGTCCGCTGCGCTGCTGAATTTGTCTGAATAAATCTTTTTTGCCTCAACTTTGGGATTCGTTTGGTCTCTAGTCTCTGGTCGCCAGTTATCTGGAAGTTCAGGACTGACTGTTCAAATATATATATATATATATATATTCACTGAAAAAACCATAGGTTTCACACCAGTTATAGTTAGGAATTAGCATTTAAAAAACCTATTAAATTCACTGAAAAAACCATAGGTTTCACACCAGTTATAGTTACCTGGAAATTTTACTGACATAAAACCATTGAAATTCCCACGTTATAGTTAGTTGGACTCACTATAACTTGCGCGCCTGCAGTGCACTGCTGATGATGTCACATATTACATCACTCATGACATGGTCAGTGACATCACTCATGACACCATCCAGTGAATGTGTGTCTTACTGAAAAAGACATTTCTTTAATATATGTATTTGTAAAGGTCGATGGAAGAATAAATGGTTAAATAAGTGTGTAAATGGATGTTTTAAAAAAAAATGATTTGTTAACTGCCTTATTAAGTGTATTTTAGTGAATACATATATTAGCGAGTAACTTTTAAATATTGAAATATATGTATCAGTGTTTCACTTTGTGTATAAGTGGCTGCATGGGTTGGTGACTGACTCACTGTTTATATGTGTTTTGAAGACAGCATATGTGCAGGACTGTATGGGTGGATGAGTGTGTATATGTGTGTGTTAGTGAGTGAATGACTGTCTCACTAGTGTCTTTATCAGTAACTACATATGTTTTAATCTATTATATGTGAGTATTGATGTATATAAGTGAGTATATGTCAGAGCGAGAGATTGTAAGAGTTCCTGTTTAAATAAGTATGTGCTTCTATAAGTAAATAGTTTATTTGCATGTGTGAGTATGTGTGTGAGTAACTTTTGGATGACTGTCGGTGTGTAACAGGATGTATAGGTGTATCACTACATATGATGAGTGAGTATATGTATGAGTGACTATATAGAACTGTTGGTGAATGAGTGGATGTGTATATAGATGGTGGAATTACTGAATTGTTTGTTGTAACTGGTATGGGTATCTCCGTTTTTTTGAAAATGTTAATTTCTATTTTTGAATATGTGTTTTAAGGGTTACATTACACTGAAAGGAGGTCTGTCACAAGGATGGTGTCATCAGTGATGTCATGAGTGATGTCACTGACCATGTCATGAGTGATGTAATATGTGACATCATCAGCAGTGCATTGCAGGCGCGCAAGTTATAGTGAGTCCAACTAACTCTAACGTGGGAATTTCAATGGTTTTATGTCAGTAAAATTTCCAGGTAACTATAACTGGTGTGAAACCTATGGTTTTTTCAGTGAATTTCATAGGTTTTTTAAATGCTAATTCCTTTCTATATCGAGTTTGTAACCTACAATTTTTTTTTAATTTGCTGATTTGTGTGAGTATTATTTAGTATTATTTTTTTTATAATAATATTTTTTTAATCATTTTTTTTTGGGGCGCTCTGGGTCCGCGCACCGGTAAGCTCTCCGGAAAGCGCACCCAGAGCGCTACTTGCGTTCGTGTAAAAAAATATGAATGAAAAGTAAATAACGCAAGACATTTAGTACCATACATATAAAAGCATTTTTTTTGAATAAGGAAATGAAAATAATTTTGCATTTCCGTGTAACTATCAAAACGTCACTTCGGCGCGCCGCGTAAGCACCCCCGGAAGCGCCTACGTTCGCGCCGCGTATGCGCCTCGGAAGCGCCTACGTTGGCGCCGCGTATGCGCCCCGGAAGCGCCTACGTTTGCGCCGCGTATGCGCCTACGTTCGCGCCGCGTATGCGCCTACGTTCGCGCCGCGTGTTCGCCCCGGAAGCGCCTACGTTCGCGCCGCGTATGCGCACCCGGAAGCGCTCCGGTGCGCGCAGCGTTAGCGCGTCAAGTCATGTAACCTTAAAATAACACTTTTCATTGGTTGCTAACAGTTTTTTTTACAAAGAATGAAATCCTCACCCATTTCCTTCACTTCTTCTTTCACTTTTGTGACTAGAAGATCTGCCTTTTTTTCTCTTCGATCTTGCTTGGTTAATCATGGCTGCCAGACCATCCAATAGTGAAGATGAGCCTGAATTCATCGATGAAGAGCCTCCTCAGCCAAAGGTGAAAGAGCATTTCACCTGGAATTTTTTTTCCATACCAGATGGATAGATAAAGGTGAATGCTCCAAAAGTGGAGTGCAGGATCTGCAAAAAAGTCCTGTCACGGGGTGACCCCAAAAAGAAATATTCTTTTGTGAACTTCACAATGATACGCCATGTGGAGAGGAGGCACCCCCAGAATTTTGCCCGGGAAAGTGTCAGGGCTCTGGCACAAGAGGTTCCCAGTGATGGGGCCTCTACATCCACCGGAGGAGCAACTACTTCTGTGAGGGGGCGATCGCAGGAGCTGCTTCCAAATATACAACCTGCATTCAACAAAGGTGTCCTGAAATGCAGATACTGCGATCAACTCCTTACCTTTGGGGAGCAAAGTGTCCTGCTCATGGTTGGAGCATTGGAGAACCATCGCTGCCGTTCCCAGCCCTAATTTTTTTTGTTTTTTTTGCTCCTGTTGAGCAGTTTCCATTCCCTGTTTTTGTTTCTGTTCTTAAAAAAGAAAAAAGAAGAAAAAAAAAAAAGTTCTTTTCAGAACTACCTCCAATTCTCATCAAAGAGCTATATTCTTAAAAAAATGAAAAAGAGTAAGTGAAGTGGAGTGCATTGATAATGGAAAGGAAAATGAGTAAGAAAGAACAGAAAGATATGAGAGGAGAAAGGAAGTGAAGTAGGGGGACTGAAAGAAGGTGAGTGTTGGGAAGGAAAGTAAGGAGAAGGAGAGTGAATATGGGGAATGTGGGTATTCAAAGAAAATGTTGAAAAGGAACGGGGGTGTGGAAGGGTAAGAAAAGATGCATTGATGGAGTTGCATCATTTTTGTGACACACTCCAGCAATGCATCACTTTTGCGCTTGCAGATACGTCTGAAATACTGACGTATCTGTAAGTACTTCCGACATAATATGTCATATATTTAATATGACGCATGAGTAGAAGACTGAAGGCCTCATTTATGAGGCCATGCGTCACTTTAACGCCACCGGTGCGTCACTTTTTGTGACGCACCAGTGCTGTAAATAATGCACCTTATTCAGTCATATTTACAAAGTGACGCATCTAGGTAGATGTGTCACTTTGTTAGCCCCTGCGCCACATTATACCTACGTCAGGTGTAATGTATGCAAAAGGGACGTATTGACGCAAGAAAGGGTCGCAGAAGTGACGCAGTGAAATCTATGAGATATCACTGCGTCACATTTATGACGCTGTTGCGTCCAAATCTTACGCCTGTTTCACAGCAGGCGTGCAGGCCCTTTCACATGGGGCCTGGCCCCATGTGAAAGGATGCATTGCTGGAGTTGCATCATTTTTGAGACACACTCTAGCAATGCATCACTTTTGAGCTTACAGATACGTCTGAAATACTGACGTATCTGTAAGAACTTCCGACATAATACGTCATAAATTTTATATGACGCATGAGTAGAAGACTGAAGGCCTCATTTATGAGGCCATGCGTCACTTTAACGCCACCAGAGCGTCACTTTTTGTGACACACCAGTGCTGTAAAAAAATACACCTTATACAGTCATATTTACAAAGTGACGCATCTAAATAGATGCGTCACTTTGTAAGCCCCTGCGCCACATTATACCTACGTCAGGTGTAATGTATGCAAAAGGGACGTATTGACGCAAGAAAGGGTCGTAGAGGTCGTAGGGTCGTAGAGGTGACACAGTGAATGGAAAGGGGCGACCATTCGGTCCCCCCGAACGTATGGTGGAGTACCACGATCCCCCCGGGAAGCCATCTTGGGCGGGAGGCGAGTCTCGGCTGGTATGCCCGAAGCGGCGTAGCCGGGGCGCGCCTTTTCCCGCCCTGGAGTGGGCTGGCCTAGACACTGACGCGGCCGGCCACGCCCTTGGGGCAGGCAGGGGCGGGTTTACGCCCGCCCTGAAGACGGATAAAAGGAGCAACAAGCCAAGGAAGCAGCCTCTTGTTCCTGTGCTCTGAAGCTGCACCTCCTCGCTGCACGTGAGCTCGAGACGGAACGAAGAGCCAATTTTGACCCACCCACCAGCCCCTGAGGACAGCAAGTGTTTTTTTGAATAAAGTTTTGATGTGGTAACTCTATTTCTTGCAGGTTGTGATGAATATCGTGATAACTTTGAGTATGCAATAAAGAATGGTCAATTTTAGTTTGTTTTTGCAAATAAAGTATTTCTGCACTAGTGTTGATCAGTAATCATGCCTTTTAATAAGCGGTAATTGTTACTGTCATGTAGTAATGTAGTCATTTAGAATTTAGTTAGAATTGTCGTATTTATTTTGGTCGGGCGGTAAGGTCATGATCGGTGAGCAGTAATTGGAAGATCCCTATGGGTGGGTGTCACCCATTACGGATGGGAGCGCTCGGGGGAGGTGGCCATTGGCCCCTCAACGGGGAGGCGGTCCCTTCTAAGGATGGGCCGCCGAAAGGAAAGGAAAGGCGGTCAAGGCCCCTTCCTGGGTAGGAGGGGCTACAGCCCCCTCCTGGGGAATTTCCCGGGGCCAGGACATCTGCGACGGCAGATGTGGTAAGTTGTGTGGGGTTTGGGAGGGGGTTTACGCTACCTTCTAGACACCTCACACGAGTCCTCGGACGACCTTTAAATGGCGTCGAGTTTATTGGGGCCCCCGTCAAGTCAAGGGAAATTGGTAGATGCACTTGAGGTACACCTCTGTGCGGTCGCCCCTCACAAGTGAGGGGGATATTTCTGGTTTAGGGATCTGACACCGGTTACGACCTTGCCCTTGGCCCTTAAACGTTAGGATGTACAATTTCAAGTTAAATGTCTTGTAGGATGTTAGTTCGGCTAGGTGAACCTTTGTATTAGCGAATATGTTAAGGTTAGCCAAACATCGCAATGTGGAAATGAAATTGTACATAATATGAAACTGTTATTTTAATGTTTTAATTTTGTTTCATATTTTAATAAATACGGCCGGGAGGGTCACTCCCTCCCGTCTTCCAAAAGTTCAGAACCGTTTCCGGTTTCCCATCCTTGGGGATTGTGTTGAGAGGGGGTGGCGGGTATCTCAGCCATATAAACTGGGTTTTCCCCATGCTACGCTCCCCAGTCCGCTCCCCACACGCAAATCGAATTTTTTTTTTTTTTGCCCCGCGGGACCCTAATATAGCCCCCACATCAAACCTAGGGGGTCAGGGGGGTCTACCCTGCCCCCTTATGGTCATTTCCCCCTTTTTTTTTTTGCCACCTCTTGTGTCTCGATCCTACCGAGACACAAGATGGCGGCCGCTCCGGACTGTTTCGAATGTTTACAGACACCTGTGAGCCAATCAGCTTTCCGTGCGCAAGTCGCGTAGCACGCCCGGTGCGCTCCCCGGGGCGCGTACCGGGGGGCGCCTATAGATATATATTTTTTTGAACCAAAATTACTCAAAATCCACTGCAGCACATATCTTGAGACATAGCAAAGGCACATCGGGCTACCAGTCCCTACAATTTTGCCAAGTTTGGTGGAAAACCATTCAGCCGTTCGGTCTAAAAGTGAGTTTGACCGCCCTATGGAAATTAACATGGGGAAAACACGTTTTGGGACCCCCCTTTTATCTTGGCCCCCGCTTGATGAATCCCCCCGAAACTTTCAAGGAAGAACCGGAGCTCCGCGAGGCAAATTTGAGGAAATTTTCAGGCAGATTCGTCAACCGGCGCCAAAGTTATTCCAAATAGAATTTTGAGATTTTGCATTGAAAAAAATCCTAACTATAACTACCTACTGGCGACCGCCAGTAGGATATATATATATATATATATAACGAAGGATTCCAAGGAAAGGAATTCAGGCTAGCCCACAGCGACGCGTTTCGTCCACGTCCGTGGTCTTAGTCACAGGTATATAGTGTTATAGTTTTCCAAAGCTCCGAGGGTTTTAGAGGCGCACTCGACAACAGTTGTAAAACCGGATGGTTTTATTGAAACATAGAGCCAGCCACTTTCACATGGGGTGAGAAGTTTTGTCGACGCGTTTCGAGGCAGGCAGCCTCTTCTTCGTGGACAGCTCAGATGACTGCACAGACGGCTCCAATCAGTCTTTTGTAGAGCATGCAAAGACCCGCAGTGGATCATGGTTAGTGCCTTCGTATAGTACAGAGCATGCTGGGAAACGAAGTCCTAATTGAAGTACAATGTTGCCCCCAGTGGGCTCCATGCAGTCATCAGTAGTAAAAGCAATTTTTTCGCCCTTCAGTTGGCCCCCAAATGCCATGCTGGCTTATTAACCCACAGCTGATGTGCTTCTCGCGGTGGCCGCATGGTTCCTATACCGTGTAGCTTTCCCTGCATTTAGCGGGTATGGTGCAGCCTCCCACAGCAGGGCAGCCGTCTTCTTAATGTAGTTTTCCAAAGCCCCAAGGGTTTTAGAGGTGCACTCGGACAGCTCGGATGACTGCACAAACGGCTCCAATTAGTCTTGTAGAGCATGCAGAGACCCGCAGTGGATCATGGTTAGTGCCTTCATATAGTACAGAGCATGCTGGAACACGAAGTCCTAATTAAAGTACAGTGTTGCCCCCAGTGGGCTCCATGCAGTCATCAGTAGTAAAAGCAATTTTTTCGCCTGTCAGTGGGCCCCCAAATACCATGCTGGCTTATTAACCCGCAGCTGAGCTGTGCGGGACAGGTACTATGACGCCACTGCAGACAGCACAGGATTTGCAAGATAATTAGCCAGCATATCAGACGGGGGCACACTGTATTGCGATGAAATGCTTTTTTAAACATAAGACTACACAGAACCTACTAAGGAATCACTTCATTTCAATCCCAGCATGCACTGTACTATACTCATGCACTAACCACGATCCACTGCGGGTCTTAGCATGCACTTTAAAAGCGATTGAAGCCATCTGTGCAGATCTGTAAGCTGTCCATGAGGAAGAGGCTGGCGCCTTGAAACGCGTAGGACGATAACTATTAACCTCATCTGAAAACGCGGACTCTCTGCGCTAATAAGCCTAACGGCTTTGCAAGGACTGTAGAGTGCGCCTTCAAAACCCCTGGGGCTTTGGTACGTATATATCTATTCTATCTATCTATCTAGCTATCTATCTATCTATCTATCTACAAAAGCAAAATTCTTGCACATGAAATCATTTACAGGGATTCTTTTGCTTAAATTCACTTTGCAATTTCGAAGGTAAGTACTTAAAATTTAGCATGCATATGATGACAATGATAATATTCATGTATTTAGTTATTATATAAATATAGAATACATATATATAAATAGCAATAGAAAATTATATAAATATAATTCATCCGTATAAATACCCTGTCAGTATAAAAATCATGAATGTTAAAATATGCATTGATTACAGTACTTATAAACAGTTAGCAGCCTTACGGAATATATTCCTAAAGTTGGAATTCCCTTTGGATCGTTATCAATATGGGTAACGTTCTAGCTAAAAGTGCAAATGTAGCAATGTGCAAATGTGCCTCGTGCAAATAGGTATATCAGACAAAGTAGCAGCTGCCTGATGAGTTTCAGAAAATAGTGCAATGTGCATTTGCAACGTTGCATAATGTGAAAAGAAGATTAAAGGGGAGAATGGAGGGGTATGCTAAAAGATATATACATTAAAGACGCAATGTAAATATTGAAATTGATAAAAACAGATTCTTAGGGGTAGGGGGAAACAGTAAAATGTCATTGTGGGTAAGTAAGTAGATGATGTAAATGTATGTAGAGTTACAGTTGGGCAGAGGCTACTGGATCAAAGAAAATTATGTAGATCCTCCGTGTTGTTTAGTCCTTTAGGGTGTTTGCTGCCTAATTCTAAAATATATTTGGACTCCAATTGCCTTAATGTTTTTTCGTGATTTCCTCCTCGAGGATATTCAGGGACGACAGCAATTACAAAGTACTCCAAGTGTTTGAGATCATTGTTGTGGACAGCTTAAAAGTGTCTAGCTACCGGATAGGCCGTATTTATACACATGTTTCTCTTAGAAGTAAATGTTTTGAGAATTATGCTTTATAGGTTTTCTTTGCAAAAACGTTTACCAGGTTGTTATATTGCCTTTAATTTTGTTAAAACCATCATAATGATATAATAAATGTGTTCTTACATTTTTCTAAGTACTTGTGATATCTGAGCAGCGAGCAACTCCAAATGTTAGGGACTATCGAGAAAAATTGTTTCATGTATAAAGAATTCAGCTGCCAGTCTTTAAATTGTCACTTCTTGTTTTCTGTTTTTTTTGAAAACCTTTATTTATCATAAATATAGTACACAGCGTCTGCCTACAACCACTGCGGGCCGGCCGCTATGACACTGTAAAACATTCCAGGTTACCTTGCGCTGCAATCAATGACAGAAGTAACAACGCTACGATGCACTGGCAAGGAACTACAGGAAAAGGATAAAGAGGGTTTCATTTTGCAATTTTGGCGAATCGTCCTAAAGTCAGACCGGGTAGCTGAGAGGGCGAGCCACATAGCAAGGTATCCCCAAGTGAAGCAGCGTTATTAAAATACTGGCGTAAGTCATTACAAACAGGATATACAAGCGCGGAAGTACATGTCGCCCCAGTTAGCGCCCTCCCAATCAATATATCACCTCAGGAGTTGCGATCTAAGAAGTCTATGGTATATGAGGATGGACAAAGGGTTCATTCTATAGCATCAATAAAAGGATCTGATGACCTATAAAAAACATGTATTACGTGGAACAATTCGGAGACAGGATATGCGCCCTCAAACAGAAGTATAGGAGGGAAGGAAAATCGGAATATACAATCATTCAGCGAATATGCAGTAAAATCGAGATCTTAGCCACAGAATCAATAAACCATGCGATAAAGATATAAACGCGAAACGCAAAAATCGTCCCGGAAAGAACTAAACCCTGACCACCCGTCTGACCCAAGATATACAAGAAAGAAGAAGAGAAACAAGAGAAAGAACAAGAAAAGAAGTAGAAGATAGAAGGCCATGGAGACACAGAAGTACAAACAACACATCCCATCCCCCACCCTGCATACCAGCGGAAGGCCACGGCCCACCCCCCCCCCCCATTAGGCATGCCTGTCGCCCCAAGAAACCCCAAAAGAGGGAGAAGCGGAGGAGGGCCATAGCACCAGCCCCTTGTGCACCCCCAACCCCAGAAGCAAGGGCCCACTGAAATAGTACGCGGGCATCAATATACAAACATCCCAGCCACCCGCGGTCACCAGTGCAATCCATAATCCAATCCAGCATCCAATTCACGAATAAGCGACATGAGTGAGCAAGAATCAGCCCTGGCCAGTACGGAAAAAGAGTCAAAAATGAGTCACAGTTGCACACAGGTGGTATCAGCAAACACGTAGTACCCGGAGGGGCAATCTCAGATCGAGCCAAGAACCAAAGGAATAGTCCAGGAGGGTCCCCCCGAGGTAGAATCACATTCCACACAAAGTCAGGGTGTTGGCATTCAAGCAGGCAGGCTGGCAATAGGAAGGAAAAGGGATAAACAGAGTCACTGATCTTGTCGTTGTGCTCCCCGGACCCTCCAACACGCTTCCTGCACGCCTGGGAGACCTCGGCTGTGACAACCGGGGAGCATTCGGGCTCACAGTCCACAATGCACGGTGCCGTATCCAAGTCTTTCGCAGCAGGAGAGATAGTAGGGTGAAAAACATATGCAGCCGCCCGCAGTTCTTGCCACTCAATGCGCCAGTCTCGGAGGGCCAGCCGATCATCCATTAGCGTGGGCGCCATGTTGTATCTCCAACGCCCAAGGACTTCAAGCCACACACACCAAAGAAAGTCGTTCTTACCGGTGTCACGGCTACATCAGCAAATCGCGGTGTGTGGAGAAATAAAACGAGGCACACGCAGGTTCCTTCAGATGTGCAACGCTACACACCTCTCACCACGGTGTAATCAGATTCCGGTCAGGCAAGCCAATCTGCTGTCTGATCATATGCGCGAGGTTGCTGGGGCCAGCAGAATGTGCACTCCACGTTAGTCAGTGCTGCGTTGCGGCGACAGTCATAGGATCATAGAAGAGCGGTTTCGGTTTCACCACTCGGGTCGCCGGGTATCAATGGCCAATGGAGGCCGGTGTTGACGCTGTGCGGGACGGCTGCTTCGCCACGTGAGGTCCCGGCTCGTGCTGGAGGAAAGGCCAGAAACTTGCAGGCGGTCTTATTCGGCCGTCAGAGGCCGCAAAAAGATCAGAATAACGCGGTCAAGCTCCGCCAAGACTCTGCTGCACTGGGCCGTGGCTGGGGTGCAGGATCATAGCCAGGATAGTTCCGGAGGTGAGGGCGAGCTGCGGAGCCGGGCGTCTATGCGGCCATTTTGGCCGCCGTCTTGGCTCCTCCCGCTGTTTTCTGTTTTTTGTGACATGATCTGTAATGTTCAAGTGAGAGTACCCATTTACTTTTCTAGTGTTCCATCCTGCAGTGCAAAATACAGTAGTAAAACTGGGCATTTTTCAGTCCTGTCTTTGACTTGTGGTTCCCTTTCCCCATCTTGAGACACCTGACAGTAATGGAAGAATACCACTCAGTGATCCCTTGATGGATGATGAGTGTATGAGAATGTTTTGTTTTATTTTTGTATAGCAGTGGAATCTGTAAAGGGTATCCTAAATATATTGTAAGCAGCAATCTGGCCTTTACTCCTTTTGGAAGATTATGTCCCTTCCTCCTCCTTCTATAAACTGTCATTCCCAACCCCGGCTTTGCTGTCAGTAATGGTGGCTCATTAATTTCCATGTCAGTAACTGAGTGGTACTTTTCTTTTTTTCACAGGTTGTAGAGATGTATGGCCTTCTGGCTCTTGGGATGTCTCTTTGGAACCAGCTGGTTGTCCCTGTTCTGTTCATGGTCTTCTGGCTGGTCCTGTTTGCTCTTCAGATGTATTCCTATTTTAGCACTCGGGATCAGCCAACCTCCAGAGAGCGCCTTCTATTTCTCTTTCTAACCAGGTAACTCAGCAGCTTGTTTTATCTGAGGCCAAAAGAGACTAGAAAGATATAAAGTATTGAATGTTGTAGGACTAATGCCTATCCAGTGTTATTGTGGGTGTTTCCTATAGGCAGTCTGGCATAGAGAGAGGCGAAACCATCTTTATTGGTAAAGAAAGGTTACGCAGGGATCTTTAGAATGTGTAATGAAACAATGCAGTGATTCAGAAAACAGTTTTAGGCCTGCATAGAGAAAGACCGGTATGTATACGGGAGACAATTTGCATTTTAATGTTTATTAATGTTATTTTTAAAATCTTATAAAGCACACTGCAGTGGATGAAGAGGCATTGTTAGGTTTTACATCAGTAAAATATCATCAATCAGTTGAGGTAGATAATATACAGCATTACCTTTATTTTAAGTCCTATAAAAATGTAACATGTTCAACAGGGTATATTAATAAGACACATCAAATATCTAACTCTGGTTCTCACTAGTTACTCTTAATTTTTTTATGTGATTTTTCTTTTTGTCAGGTTTTTCTTCTTTTTTTGAAAAACTTAACCACTATTCCCAAGCACAATTTTAGCATACAAATTAAATGAGACGAAAATCGCCTTAATACAAATAGCAAAAAATACATTTTGCTGCATGAATTGTATCTGGTTTGGCATTCATCTCTATTATTTCCTATCTAGTGGGTGGGTGAGTATGGAATTCTCATTTTAGTTCCTTTTCTCCCCCTTTTTTTTTTTGCCTGTGGTTGATGTTATGTCCCCCCTCACATAACATCTCATACAACCCTTTTGCAAAGTTGTAATCTTTTGATCACTTTTCTCTGCTGTTGGATCCGGAAATATAATTGGCTGCTCAGGAGCCAGGAAGTAACCGAAGTCTAGTAAAAGAGGATACACCAGAATCAAACCGAGAATATGAGAAGGAAAGCAGAGATCCGGTGATAGATGTCGAAGGAACCCAAAAATTTGGACGAAAATCAAATTCTTTGTTGGCAAGAAAATCAGTCACATGGGCTACAGAATGAACTTCCTAGGAATCAAAAGCCTTGACGATGAAGCATAGCCCTTTTAGGTTCTGCCTGAAGTGTTCCCAGAAAGAAGAGGTATGAGGTGTGTAACCTTGTGGACCAAAAGATCACAGCTAAGAGGGGTGTGGCGCATTTGCAGAGTTCCTGTCCAAGACCTTGAAGACCAAAGAGAAGCAGAGGTGGACACATTACGCCATTACACTCATAGCACAAGCAACATTCCTTGAGAGACCTAGGGCTGTCTAGTGAAGAGGAGAACCCAGAGGAAACCGAACTGGCACAAAGAGAAAGATTTGATGCTGTGGAGGTTAACATCAAAAAGAGAAGACTCAACGTCTGCGACATTATCCAGTGATCGAAGGAAAGTCAAAACAGAAGGAACCCCACGGATGTAAGTCAAAATACACTATTGGGAGCAAACCCTCAGAACCTAACTAAACTCTGAAAGGGGATTGAGAGTATGGAAGGAACCTAAACAGAATGTGGCTTTGATACTGAAAAGAAAGACCTCAATGCCGAACAGAAGGCTCTCAAAGTATAAAGAACTGACTCCTTGAGGCTGAGGTGGAAGCAGTGATGAGGAAATAAAGGTTTCAGTGACTCCATCAAGGGATTGATGGACACTGAATCCGTCAAGGGCTGAGAATGCCAAAACCTGTGACACTGAGGACTTGGGGGGAAACTAATGGGCATGGTGGCTTGCTGCATACCCTTAATTCCCAATGCCTGGCTACACAAGACCATTTCAGGAATGGCTATGTCAGTGGTCACAAGCAACCAGGAGCTGGGAGGATAGTAATTGTCACTGAAAGAGAGGCAGTGGTGGAATACAAAGAACATTTCAGTGGACAGGCCCTTCAAACAACCAGCTGCTTCGGTAG
Source organism: Lissotriton vulgaris (assembly GCF_964263255.1). Lineage (NCBI taxonomy): Eukaryota > Metazoa > Chordata > Amphibia > Caudata > Salamandridae > Lissotriton > Lissotriton vulgaris. The sequence continues at coordinate 848,736,104 of NC_141695.1, forward strand.
CCATCATGAAAGATGGATCATCCAAGGGGTGTGGAGCTCACATGGGGAAATTGAACATCACAGGACTATGGAACCGAAGGATGCAGTGAAACATATAAATGTGTTGAAACTAAAGACAGGGTTCTTAGTTAGCCCTGAAGGTCTTCTCGCACAGGCATTGGGGAAGCCCTGAAGGCCTTCTGGCACAGGCATTGGTAGTGATTGATGCAGAAAGGGTATGCTGTTCCACTTAGGAACAGTATACCCTTTCAGCATCAATCTCTATCAGGGCATGTATACTGGACCTGCTTAAAAAGCCCTAGGTTTCCCCTCTTTGTTGACAACTAAAGTTGGTAGTGCCTTAATTGGCCAGACCTGGTACTTTGATCTGCTGGATGTAGGACAAAAAGGTTAAGCTCCCAGCTTATCAGGACTTGTTGACAGTACAAATGTCCGGTATTCCACCTGGAGCCAGACATACTCAACTTAGAAGCATGGCTCCTGAAAACCTAGAATTTGGCCACCTATGGCTTACCCAAAGACCCATTAAAGTCTTGTGATAGGGTAGCAGGCCTATCACACAAACGTGCTGCATGTTAATGTGTTCATTCACTTGTGTAATAGGGAAGGACTTATGTACAGCAACACGAGAATTTCCTATTCCTAAGCACCTCATTCACCTCCTGGATAAGAACCCTTTCCTACACTTCACTGAAGGTAAACCTATTCGCTATAGTGGCATATATATGGGGCATCATAGGAAGAATTTTCTTTAGCTCGCCTGCAATTAAGAGATTTCTAGCAGGAGCAAAAAGGGAACTACTTTTAAGGTCAGCCCTCCACACCAATGTGGAATCTAAACGTAGTGCTAGCACATTTGAGGAAGGTGCATTTGGAGCCTATTCATAAAGTGGGACTCGGATACTTTTTAAAATCCCTATATTTATAAGTTTATCATAGTTCCGAAACCATACATAATTATGGCAATAAATGCAATATACAGTTATGCCAATCTTACAAGTTGTATTCGTGTGAAATGGATTACTGACAGCCATAGAAAAACAAAAATTAGACAGCCTTGCCATCATCACCACTGTGTTGATTTTCCAAAACATCCTCTCCCCTAGCCAGCTAGTAATCCATGCAGACAAATCATAAAAACTCCATAGCTACACCTTCATCTGTTCTAACCATTTTCATGCAGATTTCTTTGTCTGTCTCCCCTTCCTTGACAGCCCTCTCCTAGGCGCCCAATGTAGGTGGTTGGGTCCAGTGGATTGTGAATCAGCGTTTCGCTAGCACCAGCGCCAATGAGATAAATTTGTACCACAGCTTAGAATTTTTAGACTTCTGGATTAGATTGAGAATGCAGTGCGGTATGTTTTTGTCTATATGTGGTCTCGCTGTGCATTATACCTTGTCAACCAGGCAGGCGGTAAGGGAACGACGGTGGCAGTGTCTCCCGACCCTGCTTGGCGCCAGTTAACATTTTCAGAGCGGAACACTCTGTATGGTATTGTGGATCTTGTTGCAAAACTTAAATGTTACTCTTTTAAAATTGATTACTAATTTTAATCCACTCACGCTGTGTTGAAATTGATTAATAATTTTAAACCACTCACCCACGGTATACCCACGCTCATTCCCGGAGCTGCCAGGGGCATTGAGGCTCATTTCTGAAGTCTGTGCTTGGTGTTTCAGCCTGCCCGCCCCGGTCCGACTCGGTATCCAATACTGTAGAGCGGAGGGCGGGACAGGTAAGAGCCAGACACGCTCAGACACTTCCAGACAGTCGAGCCGTTAGCGCTCTAGCCTTACAGCTCAAAGGGCTATTTGGCCACTCGTCGGCACTAGCGCGCAGCAGTTGCGCGCAGTGGGGCGCCTAAGCTTGCGCCTAAGACGAGCCAAAGACCAGCCCGTCTGCACCCGTCCGCGACTGGACGGGGCCAGGGGGTATGGGGGCTACATCTGCAAATCTGGGAGCTCACTTTACCAGTCGGATATCCTATTCCCCTCAGCTACTCACAAAATTACGGGAGAAACCGTTACAGGGATGTATAGGCGGAGAAAATTTTCTTCTAAAAGGGCCATTGCCGAACCCAGTTTAACACGCTTAAGGAGGAAGGTGGCCTTACTGGTCGCATTGATAGGTACCACCCTAACCCTATCAGTAATGAAATGATAATGCTTCTTTAGAGAACAAGAATCTGCTCTTTAACGTTAGATCATTATCGAAACACACAGCCGAGGTATGGGATCTAATCTCTTCGAAAGAACCTGATTTGTGCTTCCTTACAGAAACATGGCTAAAACCCCACTCGGTTCCTGCCATAACCTTAGGAATCCCGACTGGATTAGATTAGATCGCCCCACCAAGATAGGGGGAGGGATTGCGGTTGTTCACAAACAGGAAATTGATATTTCCATAGTAGAGGAACTAATCACATCAGAACTAGAATTGCTGTTCTTTAAAATTAGCTTCACTCCCAAGGGAAGCCGAATGGGAGCTTTGGTGTACCGCCCTCCTGGACCGTGCACAAACTTCTCTAACATACTGGTTGAAACACTTGCCTCATATATGAATAATGACAGTGACTTTTTACTAGTAGGGGATTTTAATGTGCACAGTGAATTAGGAGATTGCAGTGAGGCACAATCTTTACTGACGGACTTATCCCTACTGGGCTTAATACAAAGAAATTGCGGGCCCACACATCAGGCAGTTCACACCCTGGATTTGATCCTATCCAATTCTCCTTTGGTCACTTGCCTTCCCCCAATGCAAGTAAATTGGACTGACCATTTTATCATTGAATTTCATACTGCCCACATTAAACCCACCCCCTCAGGCCCGGTCCCTTTGCCCAGCAAACGAAGACAGTGGCACAAAATTAATCAAGTTTCATTCAAAGAAAGGTTTGTAGAACCCGTTATCACCCCTTTAGAGAATATCGAAACCGCTCTAAAGAAATTCGAAGGGGCAACTAAGGCAGCTATAAATGATATAGCCCCTCTGAAACCGTTCAAACCACGCCCAGCACATAAACAAGAAGTCTGGTTTTCTGAGCATTTAAGGACACTGAAACAAGCCGCCAGAAAACTTGAAAAGAGGTGGAGAACGTCCCATTTGGCGGATGACAAGAACCGCTACTGGGACTCCCTATCAATTTATCACAAAGCCTTTCGCACAGCACGCAAAACACACATTGCGTCCCAAATCACGGCTGCAGGAAATTCTCCTAGGGTTTTGTACCAAATCCTGCAATCTTTTGTCAAACCTGTAGCGTGCGAAAGTTCTGAGTTGGCATCACAGCAGCTATGTGATGAAATTTCCCAGTTCTTCACTAATAAATTAGACACAATTTATGAGAAAATTGTTAATTCTAATATGGCATTTAGTACAGACAAATCACTCCCTCAGATTAAGGATAAACCTAATTCTATCACCCACACCCTTGACGTGTTCCCCCCTGCTATCACTGCAGAGAAGGTATTATCTTTAACCTCACAGATAAAGAGTGGAAGTCCAGATGACCCGATTCCAGCTAGAATAATGCCCATGCTTGCTGAAGAATTATGCCCTGTGATCCAGAGGCTCGTGCATCTCTCACTAAGCTCAGGTGACGTCCCCAGGGGATGGAAACGGGCCTTGGTAAGACCGATCAGGAAAAATACCGCCATACCATGGACTGAATTATCTAATCTCAGGCCCATTTCCCTGCTACCATTCTTAGGGAAACTGAACGAAAAACATGTCAATCGTCATCTGTCAAAATACATTGAACATGCAGGGGGGTTGGACTATTCTCAATCAGGGTTCAGGCCGAAGCACAGGGAGTCAACCCTTCTGTCAGTCACAGACGACTTGCATATGTATCAGGACAAGGGCTACGCCGTGATCCTGGTACTATTAGATCTGTCTGCAGCGTTCGACACCGTGTCACATATCATCTTGTCTGACCGGTTGGCGAACATTGGACTAAAGGACAAAGTCTTTGCCTGGTTAAGGGGTTTCTTAGCCAATCGCACCCAGAGTGTCACCATGGGTGCATATTGCTCAGTGGAGGTAGAGATTTCGAAAGGGGTGCAACAGGGCTCTTGTTTGAGTCCAACCCTCTTTAACATCTACGTGGCACCCCTGGCAAGAGTGATGCGCACGTATGGCTTCATCCCAGTGTCATATGCGGATGACACACAGCTCCTCTTTCCTTTCAAAACTCTCTCCACTGAAGTAAAGAACTCCTTCTTATTAGGCATGAAGGCTGTAGCACAATGGATGTCCTCTAACTGCCTTCAGTGCAATGTCAGCAAAACAGAGGTCATGCTGTTCGGGGAGGCTAAAATGCTATGGACTCATGATTGGTGGCCACACGACCTGGGAGCAGTTCCTGAACCAAAGCAGGTAGTTAAAAATCTGGGGATCCGTTTAGATCAAGAACAGCAACTATGTCATAGGCTCATGTATCCACACTATCCGCCTGTTGCACAAAGTTTTTCCCCTGCTCCCAGATTCCTTCAGGAGAACTCTGGTACAGGCTCTTGTTCTAAGTCGGATCGACTACTGTAACGGCTTGTTACTCTCTGCAAACGAGGGAGTGCTGGCCAAGCTCCAAGTAATCCAGAACACGGCGGCCCGCCTGGTCCTGAATGTCCCTCCGAGAACCGCGTCCAAACCTCTTCTGGACCAATTACACTGGCTCTCAATCCGGCAGAGAACAAAGTTTAAAATATGCTGTTTAATACATAAAAGCTTAAACGGACAAGGGCCCGTCTACCTGGAAAACAAATTAATTCCATATGTCCCTACCCGATCTCTCAGATCCAGCAACCACCTTCTCTTGGTGGTGCCCCGTGCAAGAAAGGCCAGACACGGAGGCAAAGCTCTATCTGTAACTGGACCATCACTGTGGAACAAGCTCCCTCTGTCTCTCAGACAATGTTCAGAACATCTAAAATTTAGAAGGCAGCTCAAAACCCTGCTGTTTAGAAACCAGATCTAGATCCATCTGATGCTACTTTTGCTCTGTCTTTGTTTCCTTGCTCCCAGGCGCAGAGATACTACTTCGGGAGTTTATTCAAGCGTGTTACAAACCTGCAAATAAATAAATAAATAAACCACACTTTGCCAATAGTCAATTAGATGGTCCCAACGCCCAGTCATATGTAGAAATTCTGCATTTCTCCTCCTACACAGAGGGGATTTAGTTGGAAAAAATCATGTTGAGTCTGATCAGTCCCAAATATGTACGGTGGGCAGAGTTGAAATGAACCTTCTAAAATCTGGCACTACTAGAGATTGTCAGAACCTGCCCGTAAGCCAGTTCCTACTCCCTTTGTCAGTCATGTGTTCAGCTCCGCAATCCACCCTCCCTGAACTCTGAAAGGTTGATTATATCTGTCTTTTTTCAAAACGCTGTATGAAAACAACACACTATGGTTAGTGTGTCCCAATTGAAGCAAAGTATCTGCAAAAATAGTTCGATACATTTTGAGAAATCTCACCCAGCTCTCCCTGGTTGTGTTTGCCATCTTGCCATATTGTAGGAGGTGCCCTAGTCCCACCCCAAATCTGGCCTGGGCCTACTCAATGTCTGGAATGCCTCGCTTGGGTACAGGTCACCTAGAGTGATGAATCCACTGTTGTCGGGCCAATTAAATATCTTTATATATCTTTTGGAACGGTTGCAGCCAAACTATTGATCCTCCTAATTAATATGTCCCAAGACATAGTTATATGCTAAATTATATACAGGCAGTGAAGGGGTGTCGCTCTGCCCCTCATCAGGGTGGTGGATAATGGTTCCTCCCCCTAGCTGCCTTTCAGCATTCTGTTTTCCCAGTTGTCCTCCGCATCACACCACTGTGCTACATGTTAAAGTTTTGCTGCTTTATATCACAGTTCCAGGAGCTCAAGGACCCCCAATTCGTCAGGATCCTGCTTAAGTGTGCCTAATTTCATTTTTCACCTTTTATCTGCCCAGACCAAGGAAATCAATAGTGCATCCATCTCTGCAAATGTTGACTAACTGGACACAGACCTAAAGTTCTGTAAGTGATATAGGCATTGCTGAAGAAGACCATCTTAGCACTTTACGGCCTGCAATTGAAAGCCATAGCATTTTCTAGAAAACTGTGGATTTATGTAACCCATAATCACTCTGCCCATGTATATGTTGTACAGCAGTTGTGGCGAATGTGTCACCGGTACCTCCAGGTGTTGGAAGTGATGTAATATCCATCTTATATTAATATTTGGCAACCTGTTCGGATCAATCCCAACCCGTGTGCCCAGCGGGAACACCACTGTCTTGTGTCTGTTTAACTACAATATGCTTGTATCCCCAAACCTGTCTTATTCTTTAAATAGCACGGGTAGTGATCGATGTGGTTACATAAATTAAGCCATGCCAACTGGAATCCCATAGTGCTTAATTGTCTCTTGCAGAGAGATCGCCAGCGGTTTCATGCTGTGGGCGGCCACACGAAGTTATAAGGGCATTAATCTTTAATGCCACTCTAAACCCAAAACCGGTCTACCAAGCCATGGTTGTACGTAAGGCATACAAAAGATCAACTCAACCGATAAATGTGGAACCAAAACCGATCTGTCACAGCACTTCAAACATGTAATCCTAGTCAACAATATCAAAGGCTTTCTCGGCATCCAGTGATTTTGAGGTGCCCTCCTCTTCCATTTGTTGTGTGGAATAAACTTTGAGTGAGTCTTTGTATATTCAGCATTATGCCGTGCCTGGTTATGGAACCACACTAGTTTTCATGTACCAGCATTCCAATTTTCAGCCTGAGCCTACTGGCCAGCACTTTAGCCAGGACCTTAGTATCTACATTGGTAATGGAGAACAGCCGGCGGGAGACGCAGCGGGAGTTTGTTTGCCAGCAGGAGTTTGTTTGTCAAAGGCAATTGACCAACAAGGAGGCTGCGGGAGGACGCGGCAGGCGGCGGCCACTCCCCCTTGACACCGGGGGTTTTAAAAACGGATCTCGCGCCTCCCGCTTCGCGGGAGACGCAGCAGGAGTTTGTTTGCCAGTGGGAGTTTGTGTTGTCAAAGGCAATTGACCAACGAGGAGGCTCGGGAGGACGCGGCAGGCGGCGGCCACACCCCCTTGACACCGGGGGTTTTAAAAACGGATCTCTTGCCTCCCGCTTCGCGGGAGACGCAGCGGAGTTTGTTTGCCAGCGGGAGTTTGTTTGTCAAAGGCAATTGACCAACGAGGAGGCTGCGGGAGGACTCGGCAGGCGGCGGCCACACCCCCTTGACACCGGTGGCTATCTTCTACTTCCAGCCCTGCGGGACGTGCGGGCGGGAGCCGGGCGAAGCCCGGGACAAGGGCGGGCTGTCTGTGGCCGTCCGGGGCCGATAGAGGCCGGGCAGGGCACCCCCCTTACATCTGCGGTCTACCAGTTCCAGAGACATCTATAACTGAGGTGCAAGACTTTATTAATTTGGCCATTACTCCTAACTGTTGGTTTCTAAACTTTTCGGCATTTGTTCTAACCTCACTAAGGATTACCGTATTACTATGGCTAAAACTGACCTTAGTGTGCTCAGGGCTTGGGGGGGTGGGGACATTGGATGCATTCCTTAAACGGGCAGAATCGGCGGTGGCTAAGGAAATCGAACTTGTCGAAAGGAGATTTTCTTTGGAGCCCATATTACAAGTCGATCTCCCATTACCAATTACAGAGAAGTCCGTCAGCACTATTGTTCTTCCTGATACTATGGATCCTCCTCAGGGTTCGAATGGGTGTGTTTTGGATGTTAGCTTCTCTATTTCCACTGGCTCCTCCCCTGTCTTAAGTCTTCCTCCTTCACCCCCTATGACACGCACTAGGCAGTTAAGGACTATGATGGCTAATGGTAGTAAAGTTCTAGCGGGGAAAAGGAAGGCTAGTAATGCCCCTAAAGGTAGCCGGCAGCAAGCAAAATAGCCTAGGAATAAGAATTCTGCATCTGGGTTAGGTAGACAGGAAGTAAATTATACTCATCAGGCTAATGTGTGTAGGGCTAAAGGACGAATTGTACATAGCGAACAAGATGTAACTAACAGAATGGGGGGTGGGATGTCTGACTTTCTGAGGCTTATGGAGGAACGGATGGGGGCACTTTTATCTCCAGTGATGGATAAACTTGAGCTAATTAATGGTAGACTTAACGTCATTGAAAGACATATTTTACAACAGAAAGTTTCCACGCTTGGGACTAATCGACCCGTAGTTCATGCTTTAAATACACTTACATCCACAGTCACTGATTTGGTGGACTCTATGTTGACCCCAGTATCACAAGTTGTGGCACCTACCATTCCATCTATAGCTATAGCTATAGCAGCTAATCAAGGTGCAAATTCTGGTCCCCGGGGTCCAGTGGGGGGATTAAGTCCTCTTGTTCATGCCCACCAAAGGGAGTCCTTTTCGCTGCATCTTCCTCTGGAGGCTTGCCCATATTCTATCATTTTGGCAAATGTCCCCAAAAGTAAGGACGATAGAGAGGAACACTGGACTACACTAAAAAACAAAGCCCTCCATTTCTTAGTAAATAAAACAGTGTTAGGTGAACAACATTTGTTTAATAATTTTAAAATGGTGGGAAGGGTTCCTTGGGTGGGCAAGACAAAGAAGATCATGAAGGGTGACTGTGTTGTTGTGAGCTTTGGGTGCCCTGTTTTGGTTGATAATATTCTAAGGCAGGTAGGATCAGCTAGGATTCATCCTGACTATGTTAATGTACTCCCACTGGGGTTCTTTTATCCACCACATAACATTGGAGTAACCAGAGCGAGAGACCTTTGTACTCAGATGGGTCCCTCTACTAGTCATGTGGCATTGAGTTATAGATATGAGGCTCTTAATTCATTGGATGCTAACGACTGACTCTGTTGCGGGAGTTCTTTGGACCAGGAATTGGCCGGTCCTGTTGTTGATCCCAGAGTGTCTTTGGCTCTTGATCCTGGCCTACAGGGCTCTATTATTTCTTCTGTACTGTCAGATAGTGGTGCATACATTGATAGAAGACTAAATGACAAGACGGAGCCAACAAGTCGGAATTCAGCCCCTACCTGCATAATCGCGAGTTGGAATATCGCTGGGTTAAGAGCAAAATCCGCCAATGAAGATTGGGAGGGGTTCATAAAACATTTGATATAATAGGCTTACAGGAGACATGGGACTCTCTTGACACTTTCCACCTGGATGGCTACAGCCATTTTTGCATACCGGCTACACGTGGCAAGGTGGGTAGAGCTAAGGGGGGTCTAATTAGCCTGTTTTCTCTAGAGCTGAAGGGCACACTCACACAACTCGATTCAGGTAGTCCTAACTGTTTAATAGTGGAACTGACAGCATCTGACACCCCTAAAATACTGTTTATTAATTTTTATTATTCTAACGACAATGTTCATAATAATCTAGTGTCACTAGAACAATTTTTGTCAGTATATAGTATAAATTCAAATACTTTTGAGATCATTTTGTTGGGGGATTTCAACACCCATCCCTGTGATCAATTTTGCATAAATATAGGCTATGAAGGGCCTTTTATATTCTGCCCCTACCCATTTTGAGCATTCCAAACAGGGAAAGGATTTGGACATTTTTCTGGCCACCTGGAACCTCTATGAGTCAGGCTGTGGGGAGGTCGGCCAAAGGGCCCCAACATTTATTGGGAAAGACGCAGGTACAGTCATTGACTATATCTTTTTAACATCTTTTTACTTATCTAGGGTTTTAAGTTACAGGACTGTGGTCTCTCTTTTTAGTGATCACAATCCTGTTACACTGGAGATGATGACAGGGGACCTTTTGGGCTTCAACGGCACATCTTTTTTTTTTTTTTTTTTATACTTATAAAGCGCAAACTTGTCACCACCAAGGGCATCCTGGCGCTTTGAACAATGAACCAGCAAATTCAACGACTTAGCCTGTCCTGGGGAAAAGGTAGGTTTTTATCGCCTTTCTGAAGGCTAAGAGATCCTCAAGACTCCTTAGGGATATCGGCAGGGAGTTCCAGAGTTTGGCCGCCGCTACTCTGAACGATAGGCCACCCATCCTCACTCTCTGGAAACGCGGTACTACAAGTAGCCTGGATGAAGAGGAGCGTAAAGCTCGGGATGGAAGGTACCAGGCGAACATTTTCCGCAAGGCGACCGGGCCCAGGCCATGGATAGCCCTGAACACAATGCACGCTGCTTTGTAGCGAACGCGTAGATGGACCGGCAGCCAATGAAGTTCCTGTAACGCTGCCGTGGAAGAGCTGTGGTAGGGGCGGGAGAGGGCAAGTTTGGCAGCCATGTTTTGCACTCTTTGGAGCTTGCCCAGAAGTGTTACCGGTTCTCCAGAAGTAGTGCGTTACAATAGTCAAGTCGACTTAGGATGGTGCTCCGCAGTACTTCGGGTCTGGCTTGCTCAGGGAGGAGGGGCAGAACCTTGCGCAACATGCGGATCAGCATCATGCACGTTGAGGTGGTCTTATTTACGTGCAGATCTAGCTGCAGGTTGGGCCCAAACATGACACCCAAATTGTGCGCTGATTGTGCAGCTGACACCGTCTCTGGGAATGACGAGGGCCAGAAGTAGTCTGGGAGATCTCGGGGAACTCGGTCGTTGGAACAATACAGGACCTCTGCCTTAGTTCCGTTAAACTGCAACGAGTTCAATCGGAGCCATTCCGCTGTAGCCTGCATGCACCGGTGGAAGGTATCCAATGGGACTGCATCCTGTCCCTCCAGAGAAAAGACCAGCTGGGTATCGTCCGCATAGTTAAATGCGGAGATCCCAAATGATTTAATGAGCTGGACTAGAGGGCGGAGGTAAATATTAAAGAGTATAGGGCTGATGGCTGAGCCCTGAGGTACTCCTTGTCCTACTCTCCGCTCCTCTGAGCTGAAGGGAGGGAGCGATACCCGTTGCTGACGGTTGTCCAGATAAGAGATCAGCCAGTCCCTGGCCTTATCTTTGACCCCACATTCTTCCAGCCTCAAGATCAAGGTAGGATGGCTAACAGTGTCCAACGCGGCCGACATATCGAGCAGCACCAGAAAGGCTGCCCGGCCACTGTCGACTCGCGCCCGCAGATTGTCTAACACGGTCACTAACGCGGATTCCGTCCCATGAGCTGGGCGAAAGCCGAATTGCGTCTCATCCAACCAGGTGTTCCCTTCTAAGAAGCCGGACAGAGTGCGGGTGACCCGTTTTTCCATGATTTTAACTGGAAAAGGAAGCAGGGAGATTGGCCGATAGTTGGAGAGGCAGGCCGGGTCAAGCGTAGGTTTTTTTAAGAGCGGAGATACCACTGCCTTCTTCCAGCAGCCCGGTACAGTCCCTGTTTCAAACGACTGGCAGCAGATGGAGTGCAAAGGCTGGAAGAGTTCCTCCTGAAACACCCTCCAAAGTTTTGGAGGAAGAGGATCAAGAGGCGAGCCAGATGAGATCGTAAGAGCCAGGCTGCCAAACTCCTCCAAGGAGGGAAGGGGAAAACTACTCAGCTGGGGTCGACTGGCCTCAATCGCCGGAGCTCCCAGGCTGAGGGCCTGGTCCTCTGGTCGGGGTCGACTGGAAGGCATGGCCGGAGGTTCCAAACAGAGGTGAGAAACCCTCTGCAGGGGTCGACTGGCCATCGCCTCCGGAGCTCCCAAACCAGTGGTGGAATTGACTGGGTCCTGCAAACCCTCCAGGATTTTGCAGATTTTCTCCTCGAAAGCATCAGCAAGTGAATCACAAAGAGCTTGCGATGTAGGGACGGTGTTGGCCACACACGTAGGGTGGGCAAGGTCCCTGACGATCTTAAAGAGGGCCTGTGCCTTGTTTGGGGCCTGATTCAAGGGGGATTCAAGATAGGTCGCTTTAGCCATCTTGATCTGAGCTTTGTATTTATGTAAAGCGGTCCGGAACATAATTTTCTCCGAGTCTAAGTACTGTTTCCTCCACGCTCTTTCTGCGCGTTTACAGTCAAGTTTAAGCTGGCGTAATTCGCTCGTGTACCAAGGGCTAGCTCGATTCACCCTCCCTCGGGACTTCCGGAGGGGTGCCAACTTATCCAACGAGCTCGAGATGGACTGGCAGAATAGAGTGTAGCTCTCTTCAGCTGTATTGCCAAGCTTAAAGTCCTTTCCTAAGATTTTTGGTAGTGGAGAGGTTTTGAGTATTCGGTACCAAGGTCTCTCTAACTTGGCTTGGGGTAATCCAGCCTCCCGCGAGGTGTGGTCCTCTGAGCAAAGAGAGAGCGTAATCAGGAAGTGGTCTGTCCAGAACTGGCGCTTAATATCAACTATTGATACCCATTGTGGATCCTCAAATATTAAGTCCAGGATATGACCCTTCCGATGCGTGGTGGCATTCACCAGCTGTTCCAGATTGATGTCCATGCAGGCTTGACTAAGGGAAAAGAATGCATTATCCAGTGAACCGCCTGCCCACAGGTTAAAATCTCCAAGAATCAATAGCTTGGAGTGGGAGCTGGAGAGCTCATAAATCAGGTCAATAAGGAGCGATATTGAAGGTGCCGGTCCTGGAGGACGATAGCACAGGACGCCCGAGCAAAATGTTAGCTCCTGCTCTTTGACCGAGAAGCCCATCAGTTCAAATCCCGGCACCTCTCGAATCTTCAACTGGGAAAGGGTCAGCGAGTCTTTATAGATGAACCCGATTCCCCCTCCTCGATTGAGTATGCGCGGGGTACGACTGATTTTATAGCCTGAGGGGCAGGCTAGGCCCAGCTCCACCTCACAATCTTCCCGAGTCCAAGTTTCTGTGAGAAAAAGGACATCGAGTTTTTCAGATTCAATGAGGAAGGCAATTTCCGTGTAGTGCTTACAGAGGGATCTAACGTTGAGCAACCCACAGGAAATTTGCCTAATAGTTGAGGCATAGGCATTGGCTGATTGCCTTACCGGGTTCTGACAGGGTCTGAGTCTAAGTAGCTCAGCCCGAGAGTAGGCTATGCGAAGTGGGCCAGAGGGGCCGGAGGTAGCGGCCCTAAGCGTGTCCGTTGTGCAAACGGGCTTACCTCTGGCGCACCTCCGGCGCGCCCGCTGCGCGCGAGAGCGCTGCGCGTCTGTCTGTCCATCCTAAAATACTATTACGCTGAGCGGAGGACCGCCTACTAGCCTCTTGCCTTACGCAAGATGGCCGCGGAGTGCCTCGCCTCACTACCCAACCCAAGATGTCGGACCCGACTAAATCTGTCTGATCCCCGCCAAGTGCGAGGAAGTGAGCTGTTATGGTGCCGGTATGCCTCACAAGTTTCCCTGGCCTGCGGACGCCGACAAGAGAGGTACAAGGGGGAAATTCCGGCCAAGAGGGAGGGAAGGAAGTGACCCTAACAGATCAGGGTAGACGTTTAAAGTGGGCCAAAGTGATCCCTGAACATTTTCTGAGTGAAATTCTATCTAAAGCAGAAATGGAGGTCGATATTTGTCTAAGTAATAAGTTGCAGGGCCCACAGATGATCGATGCCTTTGACACCATCTGTTCGCACATAAATCTAAGCCTACAGACTGGGAGAACACAGAACGTGCATAGTGGGAAAAGGTGGTTCAATAGCAACTGTACTAGGGCACATGCCGTCCTCCTTAAAGCTTTGAAGGCTAGCCCCAAGGATAGGGGGCTCATAGCAAACCTAAGGTTAGCTATACAAAAGTAATACAAACTAGAAAGCAGGAATTGAAGGAGGAAGCTTGGCCAAACTCTCGTCACCAGAGGTACTGAGAGACAGCAGGAAATTCTGGGCGACCATTAATCAACCCTTGTTCTCGACTGATGCGAACTCACCCCTTGATGGCATTATAGCGGATGATGATTGGATAGCTCATTTTGAGAAAATCTATAGCATGGTAAATACAACAGAAGTTTCAAAAGAGGGTCCAAGGGATATGGAGTTTAAAGACCCACACCTGGTTTTATCCCCAGCTCCAACTTAATGTATAACATAAGAAACACAGGGGGTCTATTAGCTAACTATTAAAGCTACACTATCAATACTGAGTCGACTAGATCTCAACGTGTGTAAATCACGAAGATAGTGAAAAAATGAATAAAGAGGAGTGGACTCAAACTGCAAAGAAGATCGATACATTATAGAATATTCATAAGTGGCTGACCAGTCCAAAACCAGTGATATAGGGTTTCCATCAAAAGAGACTTAATGATCAGTCATATCATCTGGCCAAACCCTGGTGTGTGGAAGGCTAGTCCCCTGATCATAGGGACTGAACCGCACAGTGTTGATATCTTGGGATTTGGTCCACCAACATTAATGAAACATCCGTAATGACTGATCTTTGATGGTTGGAAAAAAGGTGCAACAAAACAGAAAATGTGACTTAAAATAGGATGGAATGCCCTCCTTTTGACAACTTTATTCTATGGACATGACATGCCTCCTGATAAAAAACAGAACAGTGCAAGAAGACAGTAACAAATATCTGCCTGTAAATGGGCCAACATGTTTCTGCCTAATGGGTATCCAATCCCTCGGCATTCATCAGGGCCTCTGCTCTTATACTAGTTGCACTCTTACTAGTGAAATGAAAGGTTCACCACCTTCACCATAAAAACAATAAATGTTAATTAACTGAAATGGAATGGTTCAATACGGTACAACCTGTAATAACCATGTATTGTCACCCTCCGACTCACTTGCGCTATAGTGAATCCTGCGAAGGAAAGCACGACAAAATTAACAATATATTTAAATGTATCAATTCTCAATACCATGTGTCCACCCAAATCCACCAACAATGTGTGTAAGAGTAATATATTCAATGCTCACCCTGACTGATGGGTGAAGCTACCTCACCTCACCTGGACTCTGCTCAGGTATAGGAGGCCCGCACTGGTATAGGGAAGAAAAGAGGAATGTCGCATAATCAAACTAAGAGTTCTTAGCCTATCAATATGCATCAGACTCATTTCTGTATGTATTGCCCTATTTCCCAGACTCTAATACTGGAGTGAGTCAATTTTAGACCCAGTGGACCAAGCCCCGTAGTACCCCAAAAATTATGCCTCTGACATCAACTGGTATGTATCCCAGAAATGCTCTTATTCAAAGATGATGTTATGCTCATTATTAAACCACCCATATAGTATAATGGCAGTCCGTATTCTCATGCTCACTCACCTATCCGTCGGTGCCTCAAGCTGTCATCTGAAGCTTGGGGGAGGCACCGACCTATGTGTGGACTCAGTATAAGTAGGCTGTAGAGGATGATGAGTTGTGTAGTAACCCTACGCCTGACTGGTATGCTGCTTCTATAGTCCAAATTGCATTGTGAGATGTCTTGTGCTTTATTAAGCATTCCCATGATGTGCGGGACAGTGCATTCCTTGATGTTAGATTATAAGCAGTGTTTGTATTCTTGTATATTTCATCTTTTGCCTCGCGCACTACTTTACGTTCGAAATAACGCGTAAAAACTACCAGACTGCATCATCGCAGCCATCTTAGTAGTTTATACACAATCGTCCTCCGTTCGAAATAACGCGTGAACACGCGTAAAAACTACCAGACTGCATCATCGCGGCCATCTTAGTAGTTTATACACAATCGTCCTCCGAGGTGTGGGCTCGAGTGCTGGTTTAGAGTTGACCGTGAGGGAGGAAGACACCCGTGGGTGTGTCATTTCGTACTTTCTGGCCCTCCGCAATAATAAATTGACATTGAATTGAGGAGTAGAGTAAGATACAAATATACTCCTATGTATAGCGAGATATCGCGAGATCTCGCGAGGTCTCGCACTACAGAACTACTGAGTGACATCACTCCGGCCATGTTTGTAGTTCTAAATGCCGCGAACCTCACGCAGTAGTAGCCAAATCTGTAGCCACACAAGGGGGTTAATGATTACTAGGCTTGCCAGACTGATACAGCCAAACTGCACTGTGCAACACAACAGAACACTCCATCCCTGTACGAGATTAATATTTCAAAATAGTAGATACAGTATACAAAGATTAAGAGATGGTGTAGTATATACAGATGGACAGTATTGCCTTAAGTATTCCTATGAGCGACAGCAGAGTGGCTTTAAGGGCTAAATTAGTGTCATGCTATCAAACCTCATGTATTGTGCACTAAGTTCCTAAAGAACCTCTCAGTGTGAATAGCTCGGTGCATGTAAATGTGACCACTACTATGTAGGGACAGAAGCACTCCTGTGCTGCGATAGAAACATCTTTCGTTGTCCATCAAGTCTCATCATTTACATTGGTCTATTCTGGTAGTGCTGTCTGTTGATCGCACTTGTTCTATAAGGATAAATTGTTATAGCAGGGTCCACGGAATCTCGTCATTTAATCCCCTTTTGTCTGACTGAAGCTTATAAATCCATTGCTGTTCTTTTCTGAATAGGTATCGAGGCACATCACTTATATGGCTGGGTATGTGCGGCTTTTCTAACACTGTCCATTGAAAATCCGTTTCGTGGTGTGCCTGTTCCAAAAAGTGTCTGGTGAGCCTAGTGTGGCTTTTCTTGCAGCGGAATGAGCTCTTGTGTTCCAGTATTCTTGTCCGAACACGCCGAGTGGTCATTCCTACATACCATGTGGAACAAGGGCAAGTCAGCATGTAAATCAAGTTGGTACTATTGCAGTTACTGAAATTATTCTGCAACCAAGGTCTATTAGTCCCTATGTCAATCTCCCTTGTATGTCTGGTCTGTGGGCATACCGAGCACGTGCCACATGGGTGGTGCCCGACCACCGGAGGGAGGTCCCAAAGGGTTTCACCTAATTTTTTAGGAGTCTCTCTTGGGCGTGTGTGAACCAAGCGATCCCGAATGCTACTCGCCCTTTTGAATGCAAACAAAGGTTGTGCAATTTTCTCTTTCCCGTGGTTCAAAAGGCGCCAGTGTCTTTTCACAATCTTTTGGATAACGTTGCTTCTGGTATTAAAGGTGCTCACAAAAGTGAGTCTTTCCAATGGTGGTTTGACAATTGGGGCTTCGAGGAGAGCCTCTCTGTTATTATTAAGAGCTCTTTTTCTTTATTTCTTAATGAGCGGCTTAGGGTAGTGTCTATCCCTCAATTGTTCACCCAGGTTGTTAGCATGTACCCCAAAGTCCTCTCTGTTAGAGCAATTTCTACGAACACGTAGGAATTGACCATACAGTAAATTTTGGCGCAGGGACTTTGGGTGGTAGCTCTCATACAGGAGAAGTGAGTTTCGCGCCATTGGTTTCCTGTAGAGTTCACTCTGCAAGCCTGCAGGAGTGGCATAGATCGACAAATCCAGGAAAGCTATTCTGTCTCTGTTGGCTTCCATAGTGAATTTCAGGAACTGGTTTTTGCTATTTAGCCATTGATGGAATTTGTTGGCTGAGTCCAGCGTATTCCACCACACCACCAAAACGTCATCAATATAACGCTTCCACCACCTGATGGAGGTGTGGAAGGGGTTGGTGTGGGTTAACACGTGTTGTTGTTCGAACTGATGCACGTAAAGGTTCGCCAGACTCGGCGCAAAAACGCTGCCCATACTTGTTCCAGAGGTCTGGAGAAACAGCTTGTCTTCGTGTTTGAAAAAATTACTTTTCATGGCCAGAGTCGCTAAGGCCATAATGAAGGGTACTGGTGTAATGGTGTCCCCTATACTATCCCTCAGGATGGATGTTACAACTTCTAGAGTCTCATCCTGGGGGATAGAGGTGTACAGAGATTCTACGTCTAAAGAGACCAACAGGTCGCGGTATTGGAGCCGCTGTCAACTTTCGTTGACCACTTCCTGCGGCCAATTGTACAACGAATGTCTACATACTTGCAGGATACCAAAGATGTGCTGCGAGTCTTACCACAAATAGACTTTGACAGCGAAAGAGATCTATCTATCTATCTATCTATCTATCTATCTATCTATCTATCTATCTATCTATCTATCTATCTATCTATCTATCTATCTATCTATCTATCTATCTATCTATCTATCTATCTATCTCCCTCATTCTATCTATCTATTTATCTAGATACTGATCGCCATCACTCTATCTGTCTAGCTATCTATTGCCTCACTCTATCTATCTATCTATCTATCTATCTATCTATCTATCTATCTATCTATCTATCTATCTATTGCCCTCACTCTATCTATCTATCTATCTATCTATCTATCTATCTATCTATCTATCTATCTATCTATCTCTCTCTCTCTCTCTCTCTCTCTCTCTCTCTCTATCTCTATCTCTCTATCTCTCTATCTCTCTATCT
Source organism: Lissotriton vulgaris (assembly GCF_964263255.1). NCBI lineage: Eukaryota > Metazoa > Chordata > Amphibia > Caudata > Salamandridae > Lissotriton > Lissotriton vulgaris. The sequence goes on from NC_141695.1 coordinate 848,754,300, forward strand.
CTCTCTCTCTCTCTCTATCTCTCTCTCTCTCTATCTCTCTATCTCTCTATCTCTCTATCTCTCTATCTCTCTATCACTCTATCACTCTATCACTCTATCACTCTATCACTCTATCACTCTATCACTCTATCACTCTATCACTCTATCACTCTATCACTCTATCACTCTATCACTCTATCACTCTATCACTCTATCACTCTATCACTCTATCACTCTATCACTCTATCGCCCTCACTCAATCTCTCTATCGCCCTCACTCAATCTCTCTATCACTCTATCGCCCTCACTCTATCTCTCTATCGCCCTCACTCTATCTCTCTATTGCCCTCACTCTATCTATCGCCCTCACTCTATCTATCCCACTCACTCTATCTATCGCATCACCACAGCATCACTCAGCACCACCACAGCATCACTAAGGGGCACAACAACATCACTATGCGCTACCACAGGATCATTGAATGCCACAGCATCACTAGTCGCCACCACAACATCACTCAGCGCCACCACAGCATCAATCTGTGCAACCATTCAACAACAACTGGGTCAAATATGTTCTCTCAATGTTTCAAGCTTTATTACAAATGTCACAAAAAGAGGTTAGTATTTCACTTCTGTTATTGGATTTTCGTCACAATAAAATACACTGAACATATTCTTCACAAAAGTTATTTACAAAAGTTTAAGCTATTGCCATTATAAATTACAATAACTTATATTTAAGTATTAATTATTAAAAAAATTAAAAGCCATTGTTATTTGTAATATCAATACATCTAAGTCACGTGAATACAACACATATTGCATTACAAATGCTATAGGTGTCACAAGTTATAACTATTGGCATTGTAAATGACAAAGCTATTATTTTTGCTATTTTCAAAACCAACACATAAATAAAAAATGTGTCATTTACAATACCAATAGCTCAAACTTTCCTAATGCGAGACCTTATGAATTGCAAATGCTTGTTTTACTACTATTTTATGTGCTGTGGGATACCGACGACGGGAAATATTCAAGCATGTGAATCTATGAAAGACAACACTACTGGAGAACCACAGTTTACAGGTAACTAACTTTTGTTCATCTGCCGTCTTGGGGAGGCCGGTCATCTCAGGCACCGACCCAGTGGTGCTTCCTAAGAACCCAAAACAGCATCAGTAATTAGGGTGCCGGTGCACACAATAATCCGGATGCCATGATGTTTTGCCGAAGCTCTTTGTCACCTCCGTAGAGCCTGGCTGCTGTAGGACTGTGGCTAGGGCTGGCAGAGCTTGGCTCTTGTACATGTTGTTGGCCATCTTGGCAAACCATTCCTTCCCAGGACTTCGATACTTAACACTGAAGACACCTTCTTGCTCACCATCAACTTAATGTGTAAAGTTGGTAAACTGCAAGCTCTCAACACCTTACCTGCAAATGCATAAGGACAAAGTAATATTGAGAACGAATCCCCATTTTCTGCCTATAGTAATTTCAGATTCTATGACAACTGCCAGCCTTTTCCACCAGCTGAGATCATAAGCAGAAAAAGTCCTTCATATGCTAAATGTCAGAAAGATAATCATGTATTAGAGCCAATTTTACATTTCCTTTTACCTTCCGTCACGTAAGGGCTCACAAATAACAAGGGGGCCAATGCAAGATGGATCATTAAAACAGCCCAAAAGTGCTACGAAGCAGCACTAACACTGGGGAGAAACCAAAGGCCTACTCAATAAGTAAGAAAGTGGCAACCCTGGCATTCATCGCTAATGTTTCATTAATGATATCTGCGTGGAAACCACATGATCTTCCAAAAACATCTTCAATAAACATTGTGTGGACATCCTGACTAACAGAGAAATACAGGTACGACAGAAGGTCCTCAATATCCTGTTTGCAACTTCACACTCATTTCAACCCAACCTTCAAAGGAAGAACAATAGTGCTAAAAAAAAACTTAGAAGAAATTTAAGCTGCAAAATAAAAAGAGTAGTTCTGCAGATTGAAGAATTTACTGGATTCACGTGCAATTCCCGCCACCCTGGAAATTAGGTCAGTTAATATGGAGATATAGTAGCAGTTTGTTCAGGAGAATGGTCCCAGACCCAGCACAATGCAATACAGACATCCCACCCTCCCAAGACCTCTGCAACAACCTCAAGGTCTATTTCCACCACAAGATTAAGGAGATACACAACCGCTTCGGTAGCTTCGATACCCGAGACCCTCCTGCTCCACCCCATCACACCCAACAACACCGAGCCCCAACAGACCCTACTCAGCTGGACTCCCATCACCACTGATAACACCCTCAAGATCATGAAGAGCATTCACTTCGGAGCACCCTTGGACTCCTCTCCTTCCCAGGCAAGGTCATTGAGAAGACCATCAACACCCAACTCTACAAGTTCATCGAAGCAAACAATATACTGGACCTCTCCTAACCTGGCTTCGAAAGCAACCATAGCACCAAGATTGCCCTGTTTGCTGCCGCAAACAACGTCCGCACCCTCCTTGACCGAGGCGAAACTGCAGATCTCATCCTCCTTGACGTCTCAGCTGCCATCATTACCGGCTCTCACTGCCCCCTAGGTACAAGACTCCACAACTCCGGCATCTGCGACAAAGCCCTCAAATGAATCCGCTCCTTCCTCAGCAGCCAAACACAGATCGTTGGACTACCACCGTTCCACTCTAAATCCACAGAGATTAGCAGCGGAGTGCCTCAGGGCTCCTCCCCGAGCGTCCCTCTCCTCAACATCTACATGACCCGCTCACAGCCATCATTAGGAACCACGGATTCAACATAGTCTCCTATGCCGACGACAGCCAGCTGATTCTCTCCATAACCAACAAACCCACAGTTTCCAATAGCAACTTCCACGACTGGATGAAGGCCGTTGCCGCCTGAATGGAGCACCGCTGTCTCAAGCTCAAGTCAGAGAAGACTGAAGCCTTATCATGGGCTCCACCCCTTCTGCCTGGGACGACTCCTGATGGCCTGCAGGACTTGCAACCCTACCCACAGACCAATCACAAAACCTCTGCTTCAACCTGGACTCCTCGCTTACCATGAGGCGCTAGATTAAGGCAGCCTCATCATCCTGTTTCCAAACACTACGCTGAAAGATTTTCAAGTGGGTCCCCACTGAGTCCAGAAAGACAGTCACCCATGCACTCATCAGCAGCAGAATCGATTACGGCAACACATTCTACGCGGGCACCACCAAAAATTCCTCAAGAAACTGCAGAACATTCAGAACGCCTTCGCCAGACTTATCCTCAACATCCCCAGTACAATAGGAAAAGTAAAGAACAATCTGTTATAAAAAAGATAAATAAAAAAAAGTTGGTCTCAAATGATGTACAGGGACAACTGGATTTGTTTCAGTTGTTCTAAATGACTGAAACAATGTGATATATCTGTCAATAAAATGTATTTAAGCAATACCAAATACAAAATTATATTTAATGCCGAGAAACATTGTGTCCAATTCAGAACATTCTTGTGTGTCAGGAGAAAGGAAAGAGATTGGTGTTGCATTTGTGATTGTAGCTGTACAAATTGCGAGTCATTAGTTGTGTATGGGAGGCAGAACTAGTTTTAATTCTATAAAATATGTTAATGTTTCCATGGTGTAAACAAGACATACACTACCTTTCCTGTCTTATGGCCAAGTGGCTTTGTTACATTTCAGTGTCAGAACAATACAGTCAGTAAATCTTGGGTGGTTATGTGGGATCATCCAATCCTAGGAAGGAGGAGCTAAGCAGACAATTCACAGTAGTAGTGGGAATAAAAAGGCAGAAGTGTTTGATCCAGCTTATCAGTCGCCACCTTTTTCCTTTCGAGCACATCTGTATTAAGGAGTAGAGAAAAACTTGTGTTGTTCCACTTTAGAGAGTACAATGAATCCAAGAGTCCAAAGTATTTTCTTGAAAGGTGATTAGAGATTTGGTACTGTTTTGCAGAATATTCAAGGAGCATTCTGTATACTGAAATACTGTTGTGGATTCAGACACTTGATTATTGATTTTAAAGTTTTCGTTGTTTAATTCCTTGTGGAGCATTTGTTCCCAATCTATCTGAAATGTTTAGAAATATTTCTGTTTGGTAGTCTTATCATAATTCTTTTGAGTCTAGTAGTTCGACCATTACCTCATTTGTAATTTGTAATTTGTAACTGGGTTTTGTATCGCGCCAACTCACCGACAGGTCTCAAAGCGCTACTGACCAAGTACAGCAACAAGAAACAAGATGAGAGTATAGAAGTGTCTGAAGCTAGTAACCAACTACTGAAATATAAATGCGTCTTTGAAGAGTAAAGTCTTCAGGGACTTCCTAAAGTGGAGAAGGAAGGTTTCCTTGCGAAGCGCCTCCGGTAGCTTATTCCAGATGATAGGAGCCTGAACTGAAAAGGATCTGCCTGCTTTTGTTGCCAGCTTAAAGCGTGGGCAGGATAGCAGAAAAGAGCCGGACGATCGCAGGGCGCGCTTAGGTTCATATATTTCAAGCCTATCTTTTATATAGGCTGGCGCCTGTCCGTGGATTGCCTTGTGGCAGATGCACATACTCTTGAATTCGACTCTTTGTACTATAGGCAGCCAATGTAGCCTGTAAAGCAAGGGGGAGGCATGAGTCCGCCTCGCCACTCCAAATATCAGACGCGCTGCGTCATTCAGAATAACCTGAAGACGGTTGGTTGAATTTTTTGGGAGGCCAAGGTATAACGCATTGCCGTAGTCAATTCTAGACACTATTGTGGCTGAGACAATGGTTCGAAGCATATTCTTTGAGAGTAGGGGGACGAGCTTACGCAGTTGCCTGATCAAATTGGTACAAGAACCAACTACAGCGGACACTTGGTTAGCCATCGAGAGTTCCTGATCGATTTTCATACCGAGGCTCTTAACACTAGGTCACGGTTTTGGAGTAGGTCCAAGTTCTTGTGGCCAAAACAAATCATTCCAGGGGGAGGTGGAGGTTGAGACTACGAGAACTTCCGTTTTATCTGGATTGATTTTCAATAAGTTGGATGACATCCAGTTTACTGTAAAACGTAATATGTCTTGGGCCATGGACTGAGCCGATGGTGTGTTGTCGATTACTCAGCAGCAGCTGAGTATCATCGGCATAGTTAAAAACTTTACAGTTCATGTTTACCTTTTGCTAAATATCCTCCATTGAGGAAAGCTCTTAGAGCAGCTTTTCATGCATGTGTGACTCATTTGGTCCTCGTTTTGTTTAGAGCACTATGTCCCCTGGAAGTAGTTTAAAGATTGGCGGGGAGGGGAGGGGGGGCGAGAGTCTAAAAGAATCCCATGATTCCAGAGATCACGGATTACATCAAATATTTTTTAAAGTAATAACTAAACACCTATCAGTTTATACCCAACAGTCTGTCTGCTTACCCCAACAGTACAAGTGTAGAGGGAGGGAGGGAAATCCTATAGGCTGTTGAATTTAGATGTAGATGGATTGTATCTGAAGCTTTATAGTAAGAAAGTGGGCTTCCATTATCTGATATATAAATCACAAGGCCCTAAAAGCCGGTACAGGGATGTAGATGAATTCTATTCATGTGTTTAAAGACTTGGGGGAGTTTTCTCTATTATGAAATGGGAGTCTGCTATTATACCAGGAGGGAGGTGTAAAGGAAGGCAATGGTTTCCTGTAACTTTGTACAGTGCAAGGCAGCAGGGAAGTAGACTGAGCTAGACTGTTCATATAAACAGGTAGAGAGGAAAGTAGATAGCTCAGTGATCGGTTTAGTGAGCTTCCTAGCAACATGTTTTTACACTAAAGTGGATGGCAAGGTGCCCAGCCAGAAGTTGTAGAAATGAAGAGAGATCTAATAGGTAGGTTTAGAGAGGGAAACAATTTGCATGGTTCACCTTAAAATTGCGCTTTCATTTTATGTGCCCACTGGTTTGATTATGCTGGGAGATTTTACCTTCACAGATTTCACCCTTAGGTTTCAATGACCTTTCAGGAAAACTGTTTGCACCATCTGTTTTTTCTCAAACTATTCTAATATAGGCGAGAGTACAGCAAAGCCCAAGTCTCTTTTGAAAAGGGTATAATGGGGAGTATCATCCAGGATGGAGTGGTAGGATGTTCCTGTTGACATGTATAAGTTGATATTGCCTCTATACTGTTGAATACTTAATTTTCTGTCATGTGACATTTTTTTCTTTCCTTTCAGCATTGCAGAATGCTGCAGCACTCCATACTCCCTATTGGGTTTGGTCTTCACAGTCTCGTTTGTGGCTCTTGGTGTTCTAACTCTGTGCAAGTTTTACCTGCAGGGGTACAGAGCCTTCATCAATGACCCTGCCATGAACCGGTGAGTGCTTGTCAATCTTGTTTATCAGTTTCTTTGTTTTAAACTAGACTCCCTTTATATGGATTTGGCTCAGCGCTATCTTCATTTCCTCTGTGTTAAGAATGATTTATCAATTCATACGGCCTGATTCATATATTGGTGGAGAAGTAACTCTGTTGCAACGGCATTCTCTCCCTGCCAAAACTATGGACTACATATTCTCAAGTAAGGGCCATTGGAGGTTTGGCCATATGTCTGCCCACCTAATTTAGATGGTCAGACATGCAGCTATTTTTTCAATGCAAGTTTGACGGATGGCTCTGTAAAAGCTAAAACGACAGGGAAAAGAGATTTCTCTACCTCTGAGAAATATTCACTTCAAATAAGGAAGCAGTGAAGGGTGCTCTTCTGTAGTCCGCCTCTTGGCAATTACCAGAACAAAAGCCAGTGGTGGAATCTTCTCATTACAAAAGTTTGAAATTCTCAGGACTGATTCAGGCCTACAGTTCTGTGTGGGCTCAAGCTTACTCCAGTATTGGAACTTTCATAGATTCACATGCTTGAATCCTTCCCCGTAGTCTGGATGGGAGTCCCTGGTACCTTTATAAAAGCAATGTCACATTAGCACATATATGTCTTAGGCCTTTTGTTTAGTAACATCACTGCCCTTAATAAAAAAAGGACCAAACTTAAAAGTCAACCAATCCAATCATACCACCCTTTAGAACCTTCCTGAGAGAAGCTGCAGTGCCTCCGGTTTTCTACAGCACATCGTGCTAGGGAGTCCTCACTCAGCTCAGTTTCCTCCAGTTACTACTCCCTAAAGAAGATTTGTACAGCGTTATTGCTCTACATTAGTGTTTTTACTCTACATCTACCTGTGCTAGTTCTTTTGGTGCTTCAGACTGGCTTCCACCTTGCAAGAGACACCAAAACAGGGGCTCTTCAGATCCTGAGGCACTTGTAAGAAGAGGAGGCTCCACATTGATGAATCTCATAAAAACAGTATACACTGCCTCTCTCCGGAGCATAAAACGAGGGACTGTTAGGTATGAGGCACGTTTTCTAATATGACTTTAAATGCTAGCAAAAGACATCTCCTTCTGTGGCTGCAGAAACTCAAATCCAGAGATAACCCTCTCTCTGATGCAGAAAGCGACACCTCTTCTAGGTCCTCTTCTAGAATTCCTGTTAAAAGAGCTAGAGAGGATGCAATACCTCATACCGCTCAGGAAACACTAAAAGAAGCATTAAAAAAAATCTTCTGAATGTGCCCATAAACACAGAAGCCTCTTCAGGTCGCTTCACAAAGTGCCTTTCTTCCACCTTGAAATGAGAAACAAAAGCCAGACTTCTCTTCAAAATCGCTTCTGAAGTTGAATTTAAAGCCCCCAACACCACCTCCTGTGGTGCACCATGTCTTAGAAAATCCATCTCCAGCACTGCGACGGCTGGCTAATTGACGGCGTCTCTGTTGACAAAGACGTTGACGCCCTCCTCAGCATCTTCAGTGGCTTTTACAGTCAACACCATCATGGTGTCTGTGTCTGCATCGTCGTCTTCAGCACCAGTGCAATCAACAGTGAATTTACTACTATCGTCAACACCATCTTCGACAGCAGACCCCTCCACCCTCAACCGAGCGACCATCGATAACGTAGCAGCCAATTACTGGATCCTCTCCTGTCTACAGAGCCTGTCCTGTCGATGACAATTCCACTGTTGATGATCCAGAGACTGTCCACATTACCTCTTTCCTCATCCATGACCTCGTCGATGGATTAAGTATAGCCGTTTAATAAATGAATAAAGCAATCCCTAACCTCCCCGAGTAAGGTTCCCTCACTGCTCCCATCTCACCTCCTGGATCAGGAAGACTCTGAGGACAGCCTTTACAGAGCAGCTCAGAGCCCCTCTGAGCTTCATGTAAAATCTGAGGATTACTCGGATGAAGGGGAATATTATGAACAGGACTACTACTTGCAAGACTATCACCACCCTCTGCAATACCAACAGGATTTGTTATATGTACTGTTTACTGTCTTGATGGATTGTCAGGCTATATTATCTTTTTTTTTAACTTTATTTAATTTGTTGGCATTGACATACATTCATGATCATTGGGTACATAGCATTGGAATTACACATCTGACACTGTAGACGTACATAACATCATATTTCGTGAGTTCAAAGACCTATTGCATTGTAGGGCACACAATTAGGGGTTGTTTTGTGAAGTAGGTGCTGGATCTTGTTGGCGCATATAGCTAAGGAATGGATCCCAAATATATCTTGGCGAGACCTCGGGGGCATCAACTCCCAACAATTTGATAATTGTTTGTGGCAATCGACAATATCTTGTATCCAGTCTTTCAGTTTAGGCGCCAGGGTACCGCATCAGCACATCGCAATCCGTTGTTTGGCGTGAAGTAGTAGCAACACAGCAAGTCTACGAGATGGTTTTGTTATTTCTGCCACGTATCCCAGCAGGCCAACCAGCGGGGAGGGTGTCAACTGTAGCAATGTGATTACCCCTAGTGTTCGGTAAACCTCCGCCCAATATGACGAACCTGCCTAACAGTGCCAGGTAAGATGAAGAAAATCTTCTGTGTCAACGTGGCATCGTATGGAGTGTGAGTCCGGAGACAGGCCTATCCTGTGCAGCAACACTGGGTTGTGATATGTGCGATGTAGAAAGTTAAAGGGAATGAGAAGCAACCAGTAGTTTGGGGAGAGTAGTTAGAGTTGGCTGCAGCAGAATGACCACTGTGAGTGGAGAGGCGAGATCTTCCTCCCAGGTTATCCGGGCGGGCAGCTGTGTTGCAAGTGGGATGTTTTGCATGTTTCGGTATAGTGCTGTGATGAGTTTCCGCTGTGAAGTGGCAGTGGAAGTGTACTCTAACACGCTGAAGGTCGCAGGTGGCACTGGGAACGGTAGGAAAAGCCAGCGGTAGGTCGCTCGAATTTGATAATATAGGAAGATGTCTAGTCGCGCCTTAGGTGCCATCGGCGGGTGGCGAAAGTGGTCAGCAAAAGTGTGCATGTCAAGCTTGACCGCACGGGCGAAGGCACCGCCGTCCTCAGAAGGACATGGCTTTTGTAGTTCGGACTGGACTGTTCCCATGGGGCACAGGGTCAGAGCTGATTGCATATCGCCATTGTCTAACCCAGGGTGGTGTGGAGTGCAAAAAAACGATGGATTTGGGCCCAGATCTTTGGACTGGGATGAATGTGTGACATTGATCCACATTCGGTCCATCACCTGTTTTGTTTGCAATTGTCCTCAGAGGAGGCAGCAGGGGATGTTTCTCCAATAGGACCGAGGGGGCAGCCCAATCCATTCCCACTGCAGACACTGTGGCGTGTCAATTTCAGCAACAGGCCTTTTGTAGGGGCAGAAAAGGGCTTTGGACAGATTCCATGGCGATACTGCGTCAATTTCTACAGTGACATGCGGCTGGAATGGCGTGGGATGTTTCCAGTAGTATAGAAAGTGCGCCTGGGCACAGAGCGCGTAGTGCTGTAGATCCAGTACACCCAGCCCCCCTCTGTAACTGTGGTCTGGTCAGTATTTTGTATTTGACCTGGGCCTGCCACCCAGCCCACACCAGTGCGATAAGATTAGATCGAAGTCTGTGGAAAAAAGCTTGTGTAAGTGGAGTGGGAATCTCAATTTTTCAATAAAGAAACTTGGGCAGAACATTCATCTTCACAATGGTGATTCGGCCCGCCACGGACAGAGGGAGTTTTGACTACACGGAGATACGCTTTACCAGCCAATTCATCGCTCTGCCGAAATTGGCCTGCCGTAGCTCGGACAGATACCTACTAATGTAGATCCCCAAGTATTTGATTGGCCCCTGTGCCCACTGGAGTGGGTACTCTGTGGTAAACGGAACTGTGGCGTTTGTCAGTGGGAAAAGTATTGTTTTGTTCCAGTTAATCTGGACACCAGAGAGTCCTCCAAAGCGGATGAGGTCTCGAATTAATGGGGAAAGGTTCTGCTCAGGCTGAATCGCATAAAATGTGACATCATCTACATACAGGGACACTGTTACGCTGCGTGGAGTGAACCCTATCCCTCGATTGGCGCTGTCAGATATGAGCGACTAGAGGTTCGCGAAGAGTAATGGTGAGAGAGGACATCCCTGCTGTGTACCCCTGCCGACCAGGAAGGGGCCAGATATTTGTCCATTTAACTGTATTCGGCATTGTGTATAGGAGGAGCATTTTGCTAGGAAGATGGCACCAAGACCCATGCGCATCAGAAGGGGAAACCGGAATCCCCATTCCAGGGTATCGAACGCTTTGGTTGCGTCTAGCAGAGCCCACAGCGCTGTTGTATGTGGATGTAAATAGTGCATTACTGTGAACATGGTCCGGAGGTTGTGCGCCGTAGAACGGCCTGGCACAATTCCGGACTGATCAGGCCTGATCATTACTGGTAGCTGTAGTTGTAGCCTATTCGCAAGCACTTTCGCAAAAATCTTATTATCAATATTAATAAGTGAGAGGGGCCTGACGGAGTCACAGTGCTCAGCAGACTTATCAGGTTTGAGGAGTGTGAAGATTACGACCTCTCGCATTGAAGGGGGCAACAAGCCCACCTCCAACGCGTCATGATATACTTCCTGCAGTAGAGAGATCAAAAGGTCAGAATATTCTTTATAAAAGGAGGCGGTCAGTCCATCTAGGCCAGGGGCCTTGTCAGGAGCGAGGCCAGCAATGGCCTGCCGCACCTCATCAGCAGTGATGGGAGAAACCAGAGAGTCTCGATGTGAGTTGAAAGCCATACTAGTTCGATGGCGTCCAGGTACGCCTGCAGCTCGGAGGTGGGAACTACTTGGAAAGTAGAATACAACTGGGTGAAGAAGTCTACCATGATGCGCATGAGGTCAGGAGTGTAGGAGCAACGCTGTCCCTCTGAATCTATGAAACCCGCAATGTAAGAGGATGCCCGAGGCTTCTGGAGCAGTCTGACTAGTGTCCCCCACGCCGTATCTACGTGCTTGCGTTTCCCTGCCCAAGAATGTTACCTCCCTAGCTGCCTCCTCTTGGTATTCGGTTAGTTTACTGCGGAGTTCTGCAAGGATCCGAGAATCCTTTGATTGTAGGAATTGAGTCTCCAGTGCGAAAATTTCAGATTCGAGTTATGATATCGCACCTCGGATGGCTTTGAGCACCCCATGTTGCTTGGCTATGCATTCCAAAGAGTGGTGGGGGATAGTACCGACCGGGCATTAAATGCAAAGTAATCTTCGATAGCAGTATGTAGCTTTTCGCGGAAGGCTTGGTCTCTAAGTGCGTTGTGGGGAAGATGCCAGGAGACCGCCCTGTTGGAGCGTCAACCAGACCGGCGCGTGATGTGAAAGCATATGAGGAAGAGTAGATACCTTGGGGTTCCATGGAAGCATGGTTTTGGACAGCAGCCAATATTCTATTCTCGACCATGTTTTATGCTGTATGGAGAAGCAGGTGCCCTCACGTGTGTCTGGGTGTGTTTCGCGCCATGTATCTTTGAGGAGATTGTCTATAATGATTGTTGCCACTGTAGATGCTGCTTGTGGATGAGGCCGTCTGGTGCACACCACCCGATCCATGTCTCCCGTCAGTGGGACATTGAAGCCGCCATACCAGAGCACTGTTTGTGGGGTGGTGTTTGCGATTCCCTGCCAGACAGTAGTGAAAAAAGTTGGGTCATCAATATTTGGGCCGTACACAGTGATGGGATGATGATGATGATGGAGTATGCCTGTGACGATGAGGTATCGCCCTTCGTTATCACATGTACATTGGTCTGTAGTCCAAGCCAAATCCTTATGTATTAAAATATACACCCCTCTAGCGAAGTTAGAGTAGGAGGAGGGATATGTGAGCCCCCAGCCCGAGTGAGAAGGGAGGGTAGTGTAACGTTTGAAAGGTGCATTTCCTGAAGAAGACAAATGTGTATGGCGAGCCTGTTTAAATAGGCGTGTACAAGGTGTATCTTCCTGGCGTCATTAAGTGCCTCACATTCCAGGATAAGAGTTTGACCGTGTCTGTTTAGCCATGCCCAGTGGAAGGGTTGGTTATAGTGTTTGTGTGTTCGCCCCATGTCCTGAAAAACTAAGAAGAGAGCAGACACAGAAGAGCTGCAAAAGCCAAGATGAGAGAAAAAGTTGACCTAATACTAACCCTACCGGCCTGTCTGCATCCCTCGCCGAAAACGGCAACGAAGAAGCCTCGTCCTACAGTTGTGACTCCAGAAACATGAGACAACTGCCTTCCTTCAAAAAAGACTCAAGAACTCTCATGAACAGCGGGATTCTTCTAAAGAAAATAGGACTCTGAGGCCTCTTGTACTGCCAAACCCCGACACCCGAAGCAACCACTGCACTAGTTGCCTCCGGCCCAGGTTGAAGTGGGCCTCTGGTGCCAGCAAGGTTCCCCAGCCCTCCAGAGCTTAAGTACATTGTGGTTACACCCCTTTTGGTCTCCCCGACATTGCCTGCAGCCTCTGTACGGTGGTCCCCCCCTCAACCACAACTGTTTGAATAAGGAAAAACAAGATGCCTAAGGACACCCCTGCACCTTGGAGAAGAGTACCAAGGGTGTATTCCCCAACCCCTACCCTCTCTCCCCCGTGTCCCTGAGCCCACTTGCTGGTACAGTCCTACTGGCTTTCAAGCTAGAGCATGCAGCCTCTTTTTACAGAGACCGATCCCCATTGAAACGCATTGGGGTCGGACGCTGATTTGCACCCATCTGCCCTTTTGTTGCTGGTAGTGTTCTGTTGGTGCTGCCTTAGACCTTGCCCACTACTCAGCTTAACTTCTGAAGATTGTTCCTTATGTCAATGTACTGTGCCTGTTTGCAGAACATGTTCTTCTCTCCATAGGATAACATTGCAGACCTCTGAAATTATTAAAGTGAAAAGAATTTATATTTAAAAACCTACTTGCCTGAACGATTTTTCTCTCATGGCAAATTACATATAAAGGTACTTAGTATTTTTATAAATTGGTGTGGATGTCCTCCTTGAGTTGTGTTGTCATTTATTAACCATTGTGTGTACTTGCAAATGTCTGTTTTAACCCTTTTGGCGCGGCCAGAATTCCCCCGCCGTGCGGGCGAATTTCACGCGTGCGCAATTCGGACGGCACCCGGCTGTCCGATGCACACGCCCACCTTGACGTCGGACGGGCATGGAAAGGGTTAAGACTAAGGCTGCTCAACCACACTACCCCCAGTAGAGGATGTTGGTATTGCATGGCAAGCCCCTATCTACTCATAGGAGAACCCATGGGCTCTTTACACAGTATATCAACTTATTGATATATCCTATAACGATCCAGCTTCATACTGTAAAACGTACTTCAGGTTATTGCATTGCTCCATATGATGAAGTCTAACTGAATCACCTCAAAGGGACATGACGGAGGGGCAAAATGGCCAGGGGGTGTAGGAGTTCCCTTACCAGGATTGTACATCATACATATCATACAATTCTTAACCAATCTCTCAGCACATTTAGTAATACCATCATTCTTCCATACAGGGGACAACAATTTGCAAATACCTTTCGCACTAATATGTGCCAAGCCGTGTGCCATCGTCACAACAGCTAGCACATACGCATCCGGCAACATCCACCTCTTATTCTCCGACAAATCGATCCAACAGCCATTCGCATCCAACTTTCCCATACTCTCTTTCCACTTCGTCTTTTCAGACTCAGTGGCCTCGTTCTGAATCGCTTTCACACTCTCGATAGTGTCCTCACACATACCAGTTTCTGCAGGCCACCTTACCGAACTCATCACATACATTTTAGTTCTAAGGTAGTCTCCTTAGCAATCTCATCAGCGAACGCATTACCACGACCAACATCATCCGTCACCTTACGGTGTGCACTACATTTAATAATCGCCACCTGCTCCGGCAATGTAAGTGCATCCAAAAGATCATTCACAAGCTGTCCATGCTAAATCTTTGTACCATGCGACGTCATAAAACCTCTCTCTCTCCACAGACGTCCGAAACTATGAGCAACACCAAATGCATACTGGCTGTCCGTAAACACATTCACCCGTTTCCCTTTCGACAACACACACGCTCTAGTCAAGGCAATCAGCTCTGCCGCCTGTGCAGAATTCTGATTCAGTCTCGCAGTCTCCACAACCGTACGCAACGTCACCACAGCATACGCAGTCGTCACATCACCATTCGGCAACTTAAAACACGACCCGTCCACATACAGGGTCCCATCAGGGTCTTCCAATGGTGTATTTTTCAGGTCCACACGACCTTTTGTTTCCTCCTCGGTTCGTAAGTAGCAGTCATGAGGTGCTACTTCGTCTGATTCCATACTGATTGGCAACAGAGTCGCCGGGTTCAGGACATTACAGCGTTTTATTTGAATGTGACTTGCCAAAAGCGTCAACTCATACCCAGACAACCTTGCACTCGTCAGGTGTTGGGTTTTCGTACGATTCAAGAGAGTGTCAACTGCATGCGGAACCATCACCGTAAGCATATTATCCATGACCAATCCTGCAGATTGTCGGATGGACACCGCAGCTGCCGCTGTTGCTCTCAAACAACTCGGCAATGCTCTAGCTACTGGGTCCAAGGTCGAGGAGAAATATGCACATGGACGCTGCTTACCACCAAATTGTTGCGTCAAGACACTCAACGCACAACCTTCCCTCTCGTGAACGTATAGTGTAAACGGCTTACTGTAGTCAGGGGTACCTAACACAGGGGCCGAACACAACGCATCACGCAATTCAGAAAAACTCTTCTGACATTCTTCCGTCCATGGTAGAGGAGTTGGAACATCCTTGCACGTAAGAGCCACCAATGGTTTCGCTAGCAATGAAAAATTCGGGATCCATTGCCTGCAGTATGACGTGATACCTAAAAAGGCACGCACATCTCTCTGAGTTGTTGGCACAGTCATTCGAGCAATCGCTGCAATTCTCTCTGGGGTCAACCGTCTTCCCTCCTTTGACAATAAGTGACCTAGAGATGTTACTTCTTGGCAACAATATTGCAGTTTAGAAGGTGACACCTTGTGATGTAAGTCACAGAGATGCTGCAACAACGACACCGTGGCAATTTTGCAAATGTCCTGAGTCCGCAGCCACCAATAAGTCATCGACATATTGGATCAAGGCCGCACCGGCCGGCAACGCAAACGCATCAAGTTGGCTCTTCAAGGCTTGGCTGTATATCGATGGACTCTCACAGTAGCCCTGAGGAGCGCGTTTAAACCTGAAGCTGCGGCCACCAAGAGAGAAACCGAAAAGGTCCCTACTCTCCTCAGCAATCGGAATGCTGAAGAAAGCATTCTTCAGATCGATCACTGAGAACCAAGATGCAGAGGCTGGAATCAGTGTCAGTAGAGCCGTTATGTCGGGCACCACAGGGAACTGAGGAATCACAATTTTATTCGCCTCCCGTAAATCGATGACAAAACGATAAACAGGAGGCTTTGATGGATCAGTGCGTTTCAGAATGGGCAACACAGGGCTATTGCACACGTTTCCCCGAGTCTCCTCAATAACATCTTTCTCAATCAAATCGTAGATGATCGCTAACAGCGCTCTCTCACCATCATGGGAGATACGATACTGGGGAATACGAGGCAAACGCACATTAGATTTCAAATGAACAACATAAGGGGAGATATCAAGCAGGCCCACATCATTGGGACCTGTTGCCCACAAAGATGCAGGAAGAGAACTCCATTCCGGTGGAAGCTTGTCGATGGACAAGTACATGGGAGAGATAACTTTCTCACCCAATGTAAGCTTCACTCCCGCAGGAGAACAATACAAAGTCGCATACAGACGTTTTAGCAAATCCAGGCCCAAAAGATTTTCACCACAACCAGTAGTCAAAATCAAAGGAGCTTTCAGCTCACGAGGCCCAATTGCAAGAGGCAAAGGGCGCGAAACCGGATTGCTAACAGGGGCGCCAGAGAATCCAACGGAAACATTTGTTAAGCCAGACAAAGGTGCGCCAGGGAGTTTCGAATGCATGATGGAACTTTTCGCTGCACCAGTGTCCAACAGAAAAGGCTCAACAACGCCCGAGGTGGCAACTGCGACGTAAGGCCCTCTCTGATCAACCGGAACTGATACTACTCCCTCTCCTTGTCTATGGCTGTCCTAGTAATTACCGTCGTCAGTGCACTGATCGACTTAATAATCGTCCACATTGTACTGCGCAGATCTGCCTTGCGACGATCCGCGCTGATCGAAACAATTATTAGAATCAGAAGAATTGTTTGAACGATCATTTTGAACACCGCGGCCTCTACCACGTGACGCCTGTTGAGGACCACTACGACCTCCTCTAGATGAATTACCACTATTTCGATCACGCAAAACTGGACAATCAAATTTCAAATGACCCTCTCCCCTACAGTAGGCACACTGATTGTACCCCAACGTAGATCTCTGCGAAGAGGAGTTATTTCGTGATTGCGGCCTATTCGACTGAGACTGCGATCGATTCCGTTGTTGCGAGTCATTCTGATTCGAACGTGGAGGATACGCTTGTTGCAACAACACTTTCGTTTTAAGCTCTTTTGTCTTTTTATCGGCGCGATCATTTTCCTCTTTCTCTCTATTCTCATAATATTGGGCCGTAGCCAATATTTGAGCAGAAGTGGAAACAGCCCACGCACTTTCTGAATTCCTTAATTTGTTGCTTAGGTCCGGCAACAAATTTGACACGAACTTGTCCACAAACAATCTCTGACCTCCCTCGGTACACATATCTTGACCACTATGATCAATGAATGCCTCCTCAAATCTTGTAAAGAAATCAGAGACACTCTCATCCTTCTTTTGTTTGCAAGCGGACAACTTGTCCCAATTCACCTTCATAGCTGGCATAAGCGTCTTCATAAGAGTTATTATTCTCTGAGGGAGATTAGCAATCAGCTGTTCGGGCTTAGCCCCACCAACTTGTAAGGCATCCGCAGCAAGAAGTGCAGGCCAGTCACCGCCTAATTCCGCCGCATGGTCTTCCTGACGAATCTTTGCCCATACCGGTTGCGGTACGACATTGCCGAACAGCATATCGATGTCGGCAAGATTCATTATCGTAGCATCTACTAGTTGCGACAATTCTTTATAGTACCCTGCAGGATTTTTGCGAGGGTCGGGCAAAGTCTGTTTGACCTGCAAAACTTCCGATCGTTTCCACGGAAGATGTATCCACACTCTCTGGAAATGTGGCGGAACAATAGGAACAGCCTGTGCATCACCAGGCATCCATACTGGTGGAACTTCGCGCATGGGATACTGACCAGGCACTGCTGGCGGTCCCTCAATGTCTTCTAAAAACAATGCCCGAGGCATTATAGAAGGACGAAAAGATAGCAACTGCTCGACAGCACGTCGAACATTGCTACCCACCATTATTCTGCTCGCAAACTGAAGCTGAAGATTAGTTAGAGCAGCCAGGACATCGTCAGACGCATCAGCTGATATCTGGTCACGTAAAAGCTTGCACATTTCCTCAAACATGAACCTCTGTGTCGGTTCATTGAATTGAGAAAACGTATCAAGCACTATACGTGGAGGATTCCTAAGGGGGTATCTAATCCAACCCATCGCCATGTTATACAGCGAGTCACGTTCCCTACCACCAGGAAGCTGACTTCGCCTTTGGGGACCATCAGAACCAGCGGACTCAAGAACCGGTCCAAGAGAAGTGAAGAAGTTAGCAGCAACAGAAGGGACACGACGTCGAGCAGATGGGGTAGAAGAGCAACTCAACGGGGTAACAAGAGAAGTGTCAGGAACAGAAAGGACAGCAGGAGTAACCAGAACAGTAGGAGTAGCGGGAGCAGGAGTATGAGGAAGCACAAGCGGGGGAGCAGTAGGGACAGGAGCAGGTAAGGGAGCAGGAACAGGTTGGGGAGCAGGAACAGGGGGAACCACAGGAACTGCGGTCCCCTGTGCATACGGAGGTGGTGACTTCAAGAGATAGGACAACAAGGGGTCCTCTACTACTTCCTCCTGCTTATCCGTACCCGTCGGTAAAGCGGGGTAACACTTATCTATAGTCATGCGCTGCAATCTATCGAAAACTTCCTTTTCCTTTTCCTCCTTATCTCGCTGGAACTGCTCTGCGTTTCTTACCGTTGTAACAATTCCTTCTCTCTTATTACGTTTAATCTGCTTGATTTCTCTCTGCTTGGCTTCTTTACGCCACAACCGAAAGGAATCAAACATGGCCGGCCTTGCTTTTCTCTGGAACAATTTAGCTTCAAGATTATCTAAAATCGGGGCCTCAAAACTACCATGAGGTGGCCAACTAAGGACAGTGTCTTTTTTAGTGTAACAAACCCAACACTCATTGAATGTAATTGGACCCAAACTGTGTCGACTGTACAATTCATAAGTTGGAGTTCCAACCGGAGGTATCGGACACGAGTCCTCCAGTCGGGAATCCGCACCACAACCTCTAAAGCAACTGAACAAAGTACTACGGCCAGGCATCGTGCACACTAACCGAGTTTCACAAACGCCAAGGGTTATAGGATTACAATGTCCCTGCAAAGAGCAAAAACCCTCGGTTTTTGGCGACTGCAGACGTCAAATATCACAACAAAGAACAAAATACCAAGAACCACGAATGCAATGGAACCATGCAACAACTAAGCACCCACAACAAAGGACTCTGGGAGCGACCCACAAATACTTAACTCAAAGATCAATGGCGTCACCAGGAAGGCCCGTCAATCGTCTCGCTGTACCAAGGTCTACGCCAGGCGCCAAAACAGGTCTACAGTCAGGGCAGCAGTCCGTCGCAGCTGTCAGGAGGCGGGGATCTTCGCGGGAAAAGTCGTCGGGCCACTTGTTTCGACAACAGGATCGATGAAGCGGGGTGCAACTTCCCTCGGAGATTTCACATGAAGTTCCTCACGATCGTCGGGCATGGACCGGTACCACTGATGCAGCCCAACGTTGGGCGCCAACTGAAGGACTGGGTTTTTCTAAGACCCAGCGGTGCCAGGGATAACACCTAAAACCTTCGTGGGTAACCTGTTCCGGCGTACAAATGACAGAGACACGGGACACTTCCTTCGGCGTCAAAGATTCGAGGTTTATTACTGCAGGGAACACAGAAGTCACAGGAAGTACAACGTGTGCAAGTTCGAGGAGTCTGCTTCAAATTGTATCTGTGGATCGCTCTTCTTATACAGTTTTCGGGCATAGGATAACATGGTGCACAAAGGATTACAACCTGGTTCCCATCGTAAAGATCATAGGGGGTTGCTTTCATGTATTCAGGGCCCGGAACATAATTACAGTAACATTTGGCAGTTCCCAACTGTAAAAGTACATCTTCCCACCATTAGTACATTCCAATCAGCAGTAAACGAATCAAGGAAGAGACAGAAACAGGTGCAGAGGAAGACGAGGACAGTGAACAGATCGAAGAGGGTGTAAAAGGGGTGGTATCAGGAAACACGAGTTGCAGGCATCAAAGGGGACGTGCCTAATGAATGCACAACTAAGACAATAGACCGGCACGGCAAGATGAGCCTCGAGCGGGGCCATCTGCCTTACAGTGCCATCCCCCTCGTCATAAAGACACCTTCAAAGGAACACGTGTCTTCCGCAAGAGTTTGGGAATCCCAGGGTCGCGAAGCGGACGGCGTCCGTTCGCTGGCTACTTGAGGGCAAGAAACAAAATGGATGCCGTATCGAAGATGGAACCCGTGGGCTCAGATGAAGAAACCCACGAAACAAACGAACGGTTTAGGCTAGCATAGCGAAAACGCGTACACCCACTAAACACGTCATTTGCGGTTCATAGATACCAGACTCGACCATATTCGTGCGAGTCGAAAACACCACTTACAATTGTCACGGAACCTCAATACAGCGCCAGTCCTAATTATGTCTCCCCAGAGGATGACCAGGAAGATAACCAGTTTATCCAGCCTGGCTTAATTTGTTCAATGTTGGCAACATCCTACTCATAGCAAGCAAAGTTCACCTAGCAGACAAATGCCAGTGGATGTTTTACATTTGCTTCAAACTCTGATGGACATTTTTCCATAAGAATGGCAGAACTATCAGTACCTCAGCCAAAAGCACCATCACTACCAATCTGACCCATAATATTTCCTCAACTGTCATTTCCCATGGACGTTCAAGCAAAGAATCGATGAACACCTGGGGCCATATTACAGAGAGTTGCCGTATTACCGGAGCGCACCTGGGATTTCCCCTATTAGACACGGGCGCAGAGTCAAAGAAGCTGTCAGGAGGCGCACTCACAGTGCACCCCCAGAGAGCTGCCCTCTTCAGAGGGTAAAGGGGGTCCTATGGAGTCCCTTAGACATCCCCTTGCAGGCGGGTGCACTCACGGGCTTCACACTCCTGCAAGTGGATCTTTCACGCTCCTGCAGATTGATCACTAATCCCTCTTTAAAGTGCAGGCGGGTTGCCTCCTGCACTGTGAAGACACAGAGCAGCTTTAAAGCCGCTGCTCTGTTTTTCACCTGAATGTGTTGCTTCCCATCCAGCCCTCATTCGCAGGCTCCGGAATCTAGTCTCCAGTGGGACACCATTCATAGTGAAATTATTTTGACAGTATTTAAATATATTTAGTGGGGTAGAAGCTGAAGTGGGACAGTATCTATGAAGTTGCTGCTCAGGAGCATTCTTGTTTGGTAATATCTACTGGACCCGCTGGCTTGAGGAGTCCTCATGAGAACTGGGATCTAGAATTGGCATATAACCATGCCTTTAAGATACCTCTGAATTTTACCATATGGCTTCTGAGACCTTGGTTCACTACCCATAATGGAAGATTGTAGTGGTTTGAGACTCGTCCTCAAATAAAATGTGTTTGCTGTACTGAAGCAATTTTGGCATTGAGGCCAAAAAAGGAAATGACTACAGCTCATTTTGTATCAACCACACCAAATCTAAATGATCTGCTGTCACAATCAGGGCTCTGAATATTTTTTGATGGTTTAATCCGTCACCCAATCTTGAAGAAAATCTTAAGATCCACCATTCTCACAAAAGTTAATAAAGGAGTTTGGAAAGATTTGACTCTTTTCAGGCATTAATTTCTCCAGCCTGGAAACTTAATATTCTCTCAACTTTTGGTTCACCTCTTGGAGACAGTTGATTAGAAGGATATTAAATGTCTTTCCTTAATGCCAGCAGTTCTTCTGGCCAGCTCGCAGGAAAGGTGAATCTAAATGACAAAGGTGTTTGCTACATTAGAGCCATTTTGGACTTCTTGAAAGATAAAGTAGTATTAAACAAAAATTCTTACGTACTTCTTCATTGAATTTTTACTAATATTGTTGCACACCCAGTATATCTGCATTTGTGCGTTAACTAGAGAAAACACTTAAAACTGGGTTAAACATAATAAATGTATCTACGCCTGTTGTAACAACCAGGCAGTTTTCAGGTCTTGCCTGAGCCTGCGCATGCGCTTATCTGGCGAGACATTTAGTAAGTGGGCTTTTAAAAGTCCGACCACAGCTTTTGCAGGCCTCAAGCTTGCGGTTACGCGCTTGTGCACGCACACAGCCGCCATCTGCTCATCATGGCTCATTAACTCTAAACACACAACGCACCCCCCTCTCTTCTGCATTAGGAATGCTACTCCCCCTCCCCCACCACAGAACGCGTCTCACAGCCGCTCGTCCAGGACTTCCTGCTCGAATCTTAGCATGAGACGTCTTGCATTTCCTCTGTTTATTTCTAGTAAACTTGTATTTTTGACAGAGTGGTCATTCCAATCCCCTCCGCCAAAAAGCATGCATCTCAGAAACACTTCCCAGACCCCGTCCTCTTCGTGTAGGTTTGCCCACATGACATACCTGTGTTCCCTTTTGCTCGCCCCTCGCTAACCATCGTTTATATGGTTTCTCCTGCCCTCCTGTTTTCTCAGCTCATGAATGTGCCTTCTTTTGCTAACTCGCTTTTTAATTCTCTACCCCGTCCCTTCTCGCCCACCTGCCAGACGTCAGAACCGGTACACAACGCTTCTTTTGTTTCCCCCACCATCTTCTACTCTGACACTCAGGCAGGATGGCCTTTCGTGACTGGGAACCAAAAAGCAATTGGCAGTAAGTGTTTTTCTACCGCAGGTTTTTCTACACCTCTCATCCTTGCCGGTCGCTCCATATCCACCCATATGCGGGTACAGGATAGGATACCCAGCTTTTCCATTTCAAACCATGGCTTCTAGCCAATCGGCACTTTGTGTTCAATATGTGATTGACGGGTGCACTCCGAAGGCAGCCATCCAATATAAGGCTTTTCCTGAGAAGGGTGAGGTGGAGCCACGAGTCCGTGAGATTTAATCCTTGCATGAACGCATCGTTGTAGCTCATGGTATGTTCCTCTGTTAATTTACTAAACGTGTTAAAAATCGAAGTATCAGATAACGAGTCGTTTTTTGTTATAAATCAACCTACGTTTTCAGTGCTGCAATCCCGCAGCGGCAAATACAGCCATTATGTGTTTATCGTGATTCGAGTATTTTTTGCGTTGATCATGTTCACTGGCATTCAATTTCTAGCATGTAGCTTGCAGGTTACACATAGATCTCAGAAATACATGCATCAACTAAGTTATGTATGTTTTCAGTTATGCAGTCAGCTGTGTTACCAGCTACAAGTATACTACCCAGCAAAGCTATTTGTGGGAAGTGTCTTGACACCCACTCATTCTTGTAGCTTATCCCTTTTGTGTGAGCCCAATGAGGGAGATGTTTACATTAGAGAGGTGCTATTTGGTTTTAGACTTTTCTTTTAGATTGTAAACATTTTGAAGTACTGCCATTCTGAGGATTAAAACCTCTCACACTATTTTAGATTTTCATTCATGTCACTGAAACGCCTGTTCTTTTTCAAAGACACAGCTATGACTGGGCAATGCATTTAGATGTGTCTGTGTGTGTCATGCAGTGTTTCAAAGTCTTTACTCTGCCCTAGAGTAAGCCTTGGCTGTTACCCTTTACTTACCCTGGAGAATCAACTCTAAAAAGGACAAGTGAAAACTAAAGACTCTGGAACGCTCTTAAACCCATTCTGAGGGATGAACCCAACCACTTTTAAGTTCCGGAAACTCCTGAAAAACAGAACTCTTTAGAGTGAAATTTTTAGTACTTCAGCTACTCTGAAGGCAGCGAGGTCCACAGCATTACTCCATTGATGGCCTTGTGGGAGACAGCGAATCTTTTTGCAGACTGACTTTGATGGGCACAATTCTCTTGAGCTGTGAAGGAGGATAAGCTTGTTTCAAACCATACAATGCACATTTCGAGGAGAAATAACTTTTTTCCCCGTATCTGGACTAAATGCTTTTGAATGCTTGCTCACAACAGAAATTTCCGAACAGTCACATTGATGGAATGTCCGTTTCATCAGCTCAATAAGTCTGACTCCATACAATCTCAAAGGATGCAATATCTAGGAGCGATCCTGACTTAAAAAAAAACAAGATCCTATTATTAATCCAATAGAAATGCTCTACTCTGAGCAAGGCCAAAAATCCCACAGCAAAGCAGATATCTCTTATGTTCAGTGGCATCTTGTGTAATAATGAAAATGAATGCAGGACTACATGTAAGAAATCTGCAAAGGTATCTGGAGGTTCACAGGAGTCATTGGTTGGGGAATCGACACAACAAATTGATGCAGTTTTAGTTAACATTGCAGTCTTTACCATGGTGAACAAAATGTCAGAGTTAAATGAGATCTGCTCATTGATAATGCTCCCAATGCAGATGTCAGTGATGCACATCACTCCTGGGTTGATGTGTTTACTTTAAGGCCCTTCAGATACAAGATCGTGGTCACAAAAAGAACAAAATATGTGGCTGGATGAGCGTTGGAGGTCCTTGCTAAAGGCATCAGTTATGACCAGCCCATAGAGATCAAAAGTGCAGGCATGGTCACCTTGGTGGCCTTGGCCTCAAATTCGCTGAATCAACAATAGTGGACTGGAGAAGGAGTGGCTGACCCTGCACTTGTGGAGTGCGGCGCTTACCGGAGAAGCTGCTCTGATCTATTGACTGGGTATGAGTGTTCTGTTTAATTCAGATACTCTGTCCATCACCACCCCCTTTTCTGAATCGTTTTGTCCACCATAAGCGTGGAAGGGTATACTCAGATGTGAGTCCCTTGCTCATTGCACCATCAGGATTCAAGCAAGCCGGGCCAAAGACGGCTGTAATGCCAGAAACCGGTCCCCGGAAGCTTGTTTCCTTCCCAGTAAAAGAATTGGCTTGGTAGTTTGGTCTGCTCTGTTCCCATGATGCACTGGGCCAGGGACAGACTAATTTGCATGTAGCCAGGTTCTGAGCTGGGATGGTGCAGTGAGCTAAAAAACGGTGATGGATCAAGCCCTGATCTATTGACTGGGTATGAGTGTTCTGTTTACTTCAGATACTCTGTCCATCACCACCCCCTTTTCTGAATCGTTTTGTCCACCTTAAGCGTGGAAGGGTATACTCAGATGTGAGTTCCTCGCTCATTGCACCATCAGGATTCAAGCAAGCCGGGCCAAAGACGGCTGTAATGCCAGAAACCGGTCCCCGGAAGCTTGTTTCCTTCCCAGTAAAAGAATTGGCTTGGTAGTTTGGTCTGCCCTGTTCCCATGATGCACTGGGCCAGGGACAGACTAATTTGCATGTAGCCAGGTTCTGAGCTGGGATGGTGCAGTGAGCTAAAAAACGGTGATGGATCAAGCCCTGATCTATTGACTGGGTATGAGTGTTCTGTTTAATTCAGATACTCTGTCCATCACCACCCCCTTTTCTGAATCGTATTATGTTCAGTGGCATCTTGTGTAATAATTAAAATGAATGCAGGACTACATGTAAGAAATCTGCAAAGGTATCTGGAGGTTCACAGGAGTCATTGGTTGGGGAATCGACACAACAAATTGATGCAGTTTTAGTTAACATTGCAGTCTTTACCATGGTGAACAAAATGTCAGAGTTAAATGAGATCTGCTCATTGATAATGCTCCCAATGCAGATGGCAGTGATGCTCATCACTCCTGGGTTGATGTGTTTACTTTAAGGCCTTTCAGATACAAGATCGTGGTCACAAAAAGAACAAAATATGTGGCTGGATGAGCGTTGGAGGCCCTTGCTAAAGGCATCAGTTATGACCAGCCCATAGAGATCAAAAGTGCAGGCATAGTCACCTTGGTGGGCTTGGCCTCCAATTCGCTGAATCAACAATAGCGGACTGGAGAAGGAGTGGTTGACCCTGCAGTTGTGGAGTGCGGCGCTTACCGGAGAAGCCGCTCTGCAAGATATTTGTAAAGAAACCCCACAGGCTATGTGGAAGGCCAACACTAGGGCGCACAGAAAATAAACATGTTGCATAGAGCGCAGCAACGCAGCATGGTGCAGTGCTAGTGGTGCATTTGGGCAAGCTCGGCTAAGCAGCAGTGGGTAGATGGGCTAGTGGCAGAGTTCAAATCTGTAAATTGGCTTGTGTGCTCTCGACCATCCGAGGGCCTAAAGTTGACTGACTTCTTTTTTGGGAATACTTGCCAGGTCATTAACTCCAGTGACTTTGTGCTGGCGTGGTTGATAACATTTTCTCCAGATGCTGATTGTCCCTCTCTAGAACTGGTCCCAGATGAAGATCTACCTGGCGATTAATTGAAGGGGGAACGAGCAGTGAATTCAAAGCACTAACTGGGAGCACCCTAGTGAGGGCTATTTGGAGGCTCAGTTGAGTTGGGAGATATTTCACTCAGTTCAACTGATGAAGAACCAATGTGGCACTGGTGGTGAGGGCTGGCTGGAAAAGAGTTGAGATGCCTAGTTAGGGCCCAACTGCGATTGTGAAAGCTAAAGCAGCAAAAATGAAACAGAGCAATATCTTCACACAATACACCACTCCACAGTCACTCCTGCAGAATGTTACTGGAGAGTATTGGGTGCAGTTCCACAATTAAGTTGTGAAGGCTGATGGCACACTTGGTGGAACATGTGTCTCCCTTAGTAGTGAGGGTTTGGGGGGTGGTATTTTGTTGTAACAGAAAATGTGTGTTTTATGTCGAAATATACCAGGTTGCTACAGTGGATGTGTGATTGCACAACTTGGTTAATCGGTTAGTGATTTTCAATTTTGAGCGTTCTGTAATTCTAATCTAGGTTTGTGAAGGAGTTGCGTGCTACTACCTATGTTGAGAAAAGACCCTATGATTTCTCAATACAACAAACTACAAAGTGGGACTGTGGGCTACCCACAGCCGAGGTAGTGCACAGCCAGTGGACAATAAAGTCTCAACAAAATTGTAAGAGAACTATAGACCTGGTTACACAAAAGGTTTTAAGCAAACTATTTTATGTACGTTTTTGCAATTATCAATCAATCGTACTTCAAAAACATCATAACATGAGTAAGAACATTATATGCATGCTGATAAACATGTATGCAAAATCATAAGAGCCAAATTTTTAAACGATTGAATAACATGAATGGTACAATAATGATTGTGAAAGAAATATATGTATAACATTTGTAGGCTTCAAAAAATTCAAAAGTCCCAATGCATTTCGGGTTCATGATGCTGAACCCTTCGTCAGGGGAATACAGTTCTGTCAATTGAGGATGCTTCTCAATTAAGTCTCACGATCCACAGTAATCTATGACACAACAAAAAAGCAGTCATTATACTGCTAAGATATCAGGGTTTGCACTCAGAGTTAAAAGTGGGTGCTCTTTAGAAAGGAAAATGTTGGTGTGTTATTTAGAACACAGAGATGACACAACTTATACTAGGTTGACACAGTCACACAAGAGGATGGAGGCAGATTGCCAGCAATGCATTGAGAAATGTAGTTCATTACTTTCTAGGGGGTACTCTGTAGGAAAGCCCTGGTCACACACCAATAATGCTGAGATGCATTTTTAATTACTTGGGACGTTAGGAGCCTTATTAGGTACTCTGTCTGAAGTGGTATACGGTCCAAATTGCAATGATTCAGGAGTCACACCTGCTTAAAACTAAAGTAGACAAATTGGGTAATAAATGGAGAGGACATTCACTTGCTGCTACGCATTGAAGTTATACCTGAGGAATGATTATAAGCCTAACAGCTGGCACAAAATGTGAACTATATATAATCATATGGTAGACCTTCGGGATGGTGTATAAGTCTGTCTGGTTAATAGCGCAACCCTAATGTTGATGGGGCGTTACCAGATTGGCAGTTGAATAACACCCCCCCAACTCATATGCCAGGTACGAAACAGGATATTGATGCGGACCTGAACCAGAGCCATGGTGGATCTTGGTCTGGTGGAACTATGTTGATACCATCATCTGCTGGAAAAGGTATAATCTTACAGTTCTGTGGTAGATGATCACACAGTATGTTGGACTATGTGCTGGGTGGATCAGATGATGTAGCATTGTTTACCAAGGTCTTTTTTTTTCTTTGTTTGAATATGTTTATTTCATTTTTGTCATTTTGCAGCATTACACATATGAAAAATTAACCATGCCGTAGGACAGAATGTTTGTCACATATCGCTTCAGTTGTACATACACATGAAGGAGCTCGGTTGTAAGGAGCGAAATAAAAGTAAAGTATTTAGAACAGCATGTCAGTAGAGAGAATATTGATCAACAGTGGCTGTTCACAGTTTAAAAGAAAAAAGAAAAAAAACAAGAACTGTTTCCCGGTAACACACCAGAGAATTGTTCAGTTCGGAGCACGGGTCATGCTATGGTAGCAGATCAAGGTAAATTGGGCACATCAGCAATGCAACATATATCCAGATCTTTATTAGAAAACTAGCAAATGTAAAGAACAACCTGAACAACTCGGGAACGAGAGACTGGGCGGTGACTAACAGCGAATGCGTGTGTACGTGTGATGTTCATGGGGCAGGCGGGGAGCAGGTATGTATGGTGCTATGTCAGTAGTGAGGATCAAACAGTACGACCAGTCATGCATGCAGCGGGAGGGGGGGGCCGTTGAAGGGGGGGGGGAACTCAGCCGGTATTATGCCGATAGTGGCATGAGCGGCTAAACAATGCCACTCTGCAGGCACACCTGGTGGTAAGTCGCCAAGGCGCTATCCCAGTCCTGCGCTATGGGATACATGCGGAGCCCTGCCGTCTCTTCTCTATGTAACGCTACACTTTCCGCCCTTGCCCAGTTGTCAAACGAGTTACGCCAGTGTATCGCCTGGGGGGGGGTGCACTATTCTTCCAGCGCCAGGTAATGAGACGTTTCGCAGTTATCAGCCCCAGGTCCCAAAAACCTCGCCTGGACTTTCGTCTGTTTTGTTCTTTTAAACAAGCCCAATAGGCAAACTTCCCATGTATGCGGCAAGCTGCCTCCTGTCGCTTTTGCCAAAGTATCTGACACTGTAGTCCAGTAGGTGTGTAGGGAAGGGCACGTCCAGAGTACATGTAGCAGTTGTGCGTCCACAAGTCCGCATCTGGGGCATGCCGATGTATCAAGCCCAAAGTATCGATTGAGTTTATCCGTAGATAGATACGCACGGTGCACAATATAATATTGTATGATCTTGAAACGAGCATTGCGCGGTATGTTCTGCGTCCCAGCTAGTACCTGCGCCCATTCTCCATCAGTCCAGTCCTGGCCTCTATCGATTGTCCATTTGTCTCGCAGGCGCTGTGACGAGAACTGTGTGTGCATGTGCAGTGCTTGGGCGAGCCAATGTACTTTGTGAGAGCCGTTTCCCATCACATGCAGGTATTGGATGAGCAAATGTGTTGGTGGCTCCTCTGTTAGAGCTCCCCAGGCTCGTGTCAATGTATGCAGGAGCGTCGCATGTGTCAGGAATTGCCCAGCAGGTAGTCTTGTGTTGTCCGCTAGGGTCGCAAAAGAAAGTAGTGCACCATCTGCAAACAAGTCGCCCAGGCTCTCTAAATCAACGGCCGTCCAACTGCCCAATGCAGGTTCCGTAAGTGCGCCTCCCTCCCAAGGTGTACCCAGCAGTGGTAGATTGGGAGCATATGGTTTGGTAGCGTTTGTAAGTTTCAGGCTCCTCACATAGCACTTTCTCGCTACCGCAAGGTGTAGTTGATCAGGGCAGGGGACCTTAGTTAAGGGGTGAAACAGCGCGTGTACCTGCGCGACCGTCATGACTGTGTCGCCCGAGGCAGTATCTCCCAAGTTCCTCCCACTCAACCAGTAGGTGACCCACTGCAACTGCGCAGCCAGGTAGTAAAGCTCGTGGTTAGGGACAGACAGTCCTCCACTCTCCGTTGCAGCATAAAGAGTCCTCAACGCAACTCTGGGACGCCCCGCGTTCCAGATCAATCGTCTGGTCAGGGTTTCCAGCTCTCGGAAAATGCGAGTTGGGACATATACCGGAAGATTTGCATAAAAGTACAGCAACCTAGGCAGGGCAACCATCTTTGCAAGTGTAATACGACTGGGGACATTCAGCGGAAGAGAGTTCCAAAAGGACACTTGAGCTGTAAGTGACGAAATTGTTCTCGTGAGGTTACCTTCCAACAGGTCAGCGGGTTCACGATAAACCTGAAACCCCAAATAGCGAAAAACGGTTGGATACCAGAGGAGCCGTTCACCCATTACTACAATATCGCACTCTGGGGTGTCTGCAGCGAAGGAATATACACCTGATTTCTCCCAATTAACGCAAAGTCCCGACACATCACCGAAATTGCTAAATATGGCAGTGAGTGCGCATGGGAAGCAGGTCAGGTCTCTAATGTAGATCAGTAGATCATCTGCATACAGTGATACTGAGTGTATCCCGTCAGCTAAGGGGATACCCCAATCTGCACCGGAAGCACGCAACTGCGTTGCCAAGGGTTCCATCATAAGTGCAAAAATCAAGGGGGAAAGGGGGCATCCTTGTCTAGTGCCTCTACGAACACGGACCGGATTTGAGAAAAGTCTGCCTGTGCGCACACGTACCACAGGGTCCGAGTAAAGGAGTTCCACCATCCGAAGGTAGGCAGCACCCAAATCAAACTTTTCCAGCACCTGCATAAGGTAGGGCCATTCCACAGAATCGAACGCTTTCTCAAGATCGAGAACCACGTACCACGAGCGAGGCCATCGGGATACGGCCAGACTTTGCACACGAAATAGCCGTCTAATATTATAAGACGTGCTGCGGGTTGGCACAAAACCGTTCTGGTCGGCGTGTACCAGCGCAGGGACCAGAGGCGCCAACCTCTGGGCCAGCGCAGACGCTAGGATTTGTAATCTGTATTAAGGAGAGCAAGTGGCCTGTATGATCCCATATTGAGCACGTCTCTACCAGGCTTCAAAAGCGATATCACGTTCGCCTCATTCAGGGTCGGTGGGAGAGCAGCATCTTCGATTACCGCCCCATACACCCGTAAAAGTTCGGGAATAAGGATGGTAGAGTAGGCCTTATAAAACTCCGCAGGTAATCCATCTGGGCCTGGGGTTTTACCATTGGAGAGGGAAAATATAACTGCCCGAAGCTCCTCCGCCGCAAGTGGTGCGCCTAATTCTTCGCGTTGCGCATTAGTAACCGCTGGTAGCGGTAACTCCAACAGATACCTGGAGATATCATCTTCAGTGGCTTGCAAACGGGAATGGTACAGGTTCTCGTAATGACTCGTGAAAGCCTCGTGTATAGCTCTCTGTGTGTAGACAATGGCGCCCTGAGTGGTGCGGACTGACAGTACCGGTGACGTTTGGGTGTCTCGCCGTATCAGCCAAGTTAATAGCTTACCTGGCTTATCCCCAGCGTGGTGCGTGCGCGCCGAGTGTGCAGCATAGTTTAAGTTCTTCAGTCTATCCAGAAGTTGAGCATGCTGTTTCACGGACCACCACTAACCTCGTCTCGTCACCCCCCTCTGCCTCCTGCTCGGCGGTCAGTAGGGCGGATTCTACTTTCGTCAAATCCCTGTCCACCTGGTGTCTCATTCCCGCCTGCGTGCCCAGACAATGACCCAGCGTGACCACCTTAAACGCGTCCCACTCAACCTGTGGGGTGGATGCAGTGTCAGTATTATCCTCAAAATACTGTAAAATGTGAGTCGAGAGCAACTCTCTGTATGGGGTGTCCAATAAGACATCCGGCTGGAGTCGCCACGTGGGGATCGGTGGGTGCGGGCGTTCCCAGGCAAAGTCAAGAGTGTGAGGGTTGTGGTCTGAGTGAGTGCGACCCAGATAGCAGGAGTCCGTGACATGGGGCAGTAAGTCGCTCGACAACAAGAATCTGTCAAGTCTGACATGTAGTGCATGGGCACCCGAGTAGTATGAATAAGTTCTCGTATTGGGATTGCGACTGCACCAGGCATCACGGAGGTCCCACTGTGCCGCCCAGTCCGCGAGCGCTTTCGATGCTCCAACCATCGGCGCATTGGCCAGGGGGGGGAGCGATCGGTCCAGTGTAACATCTAGAACACAATTATAGTCGCCTCC
This sequence comes from Lissotriton vulgaris, assembly GCF_964263255.1. Taxonomy (NCBI): domain Eukaryota; kingdom Metazoa; phylum Chordata; class Amphibia; order Caudata; family Salamandridae; genus Lissotriton; species Lissotriton vulgaris. The sequence continues at coordinate 848,786,039 of NC_141695.1, forward strand.
AAGCAAAAGTGGCACACCCAGCCATGGCGCTATCTCTGTCGATAATCGTGAAAGAAAACGCCCTTGATCAGTGTTGGGAGCATAAACAGAGGCTATGACTACCTGTTGTCCATCCAGTCTACCCTGAAGTATCACATATCTGCCCTCAGCATCTATTTTACTGTGAGTGAGAGCAAAGGGGACCCCTGGACGAATCCATACCAAAGTTCCACGTGCATATGCTGAGAAACCTGTGGCATACAGTTGCCCCCTCCACCAGTGACGCAGTGCGAGTACCGCCGGGTCTGTCAAGTGGGTCTCTTGCAATAGCGCTACTTGTACCTGGTGTCGCTTAAGATCTGAGTAAACCTGGTAACGGCGTGAGGGGTATGCATACCATGCACGTTCCAGGTGCAAAATTTAACTGTAGACATTACAACTCCGCTTCCCCACGTCCCGTCCCCACCACCCACCCTCAGCACCCAGACCAGCAGCACAACAGATCAGACTTCCATATAATGCACAGTAAATCGTTCGCATTTTCCCGCTGCCTCGCAAGCACACATCAGGGGTAAGGGAAAAAACCACCAGTCTCATAAACATGGAAAACATAATCACAATTCCAAAAGGTTGACAGAGGAACATGCTGTTGTCCAAACGCTCTAGTGAGCACTAATAGTCCGTAAGTTCAAGGGGGGGTCACTGAGTTCTTAGCACTAGTTGTACAAAGGGTTCATGCAATCAGGGTGAGGGTGTGGTCCCCCCGCCACAGGCAGCCATTGCTATGCAGCCCATCATCGGCAAGAGTTCCCGGTGTATGGGGCATCCAGTTCAAGCAGTTCAGGAGCCAAGTGATCGGCAGTAGAGCTGGGCCGGGCGCAGGTAGCCACTCACCTCTGGGGGGGTACGTCCGCCCCCCTGATATAGTCCCAGAACCCACCAGCAGCGGGACCGTCCATGACAGGTCACAAATGTTATGTTCGGCACACGGGTCCACAGTGATCAGATTCAAGCGTCGCTGTAGCGTTAGATCAGCACTTCGTTACCCTTCAGCATCTCATGGATTCAGCAGCACATCAGCCACAGGTACTTCTTTGCATCCAAATGGCAGGTCGTTTATACTGAAGCGTGTTCAATGGACTGTGTCAGCAGTTTGTGGTGTAACATCTGGGAGATCCACTGATACTTGGGAATCCGGCAATCCGTAAAGGTACTCCTCATCGCTCACAAGACCTTCAGGGCTACCTCCAGGGGCAGGGTCCGCCGTCAACAAACCACTGATCTCCGCCACCATGCGGAGGGCCTCTTGTTGTTCGTTTTGCATAAGTTCAGGAGTAGGGCCCACTTCTGTCTCCATACACGTCGAATTTGTCGGTGAGGGTCTCTTGTGTCGGCGCCGACGAGCTCCTCTGTCACGGCTCATCTTCAGAGGCATCTCACTAGGTTCGTTGTCAATGCCCGAGTCGAGCCAAGCCTCGGCCGCTTCAGGGGTATTAAAAAAGTGTGTCTTGTCTTGAGCCATGTCTCGCAGGCGAGCAGGGAACAGTAAGGAGTATTTGAGAGCCAGGCTGCGGAGCCGTTGTTTCACTGCCAGAAATGAGTGGCGTTGACACTGCACTTGTACTGTGTAGTCCGGAAAGAACATAATTTTTGCATTTTCAACCCTGATTTCGGACAGCTTCCTAGCCTCGCGTAGAATGGCGTCGCGATCGCGGTAGTTCAAAACACGAATTAGCATGGGTCTCGGGTTTGAGCCCTCAGGGGGAGGTCGGGTCGGTACACGGTGGGCTCGCTCTACAACAAAGTGCTGTGAGAGGGTACTCTCCGGGAGGATGTCCATGAGCCAACGCTCCACATGTTCCGGTGCTTCTCTAGGTTCCCATCTCTCCGGCAGGCCCACTATGCGGATGTTGTTTCTTCTCGCCCGCCCTTCCGCATCCTCTGCGCGATCTTCCAGGAACTTCACTCTGTTAAGAAGATCTTGAACATGTTTGTCCATCTGAGTGATCTTGGGAGACAGATCTGTCCTTGCAGTCTCCAGGGTTGTCGTCCGTTCAGAGAGTTTTTTGTGATCAGCTCTAAGGTGTGTCAGATCTATGGCCACACTGTCAATTTTAGTCTCTAAAGAGGTGCGGGTCAGTTGCATCGACTCCTCCAGTCTTTCCGTTGCTAACGGTGCAACTAGCTGGCATGCAGATGTCTGGTGTAAGGATCCAGTTCAGGGGGGATGCGATCCAAGAAGGGCGGCCCTCTTCGTTAGGTGCACACCTGGCTGTTGTAGTAGTTAGTGTCTTCAGCTCACAAGTGAGGTCGGCTGGCGGTTTTCACTGCACCCTTTCCCGCTTCGTAGCCCATGCGCCAACTCCCCCATGTAGCTAGTAGACCTGTCCGTGCTCGGGCACTCGTGCAACGCAATCCGATGAGATGGTTAAAAAAAAAAAAAAAATCAGACACTCCCCTGCCCGGCTCGATCGGCATCAGTTCCAGGCATTAGTCTCGTGAGAGGTCAAGGGTGTTTCAGCAATGGTCAGCTCTCAATCTCTGTCTCAGTTTTTATTATCAGGAGTGAGCAACAGAGGACCTGTTGCTCCACTTGCACTCCAGAGCTCCCCGTAGCTATGTGGAGGATCGCAGTGTGTACGGGTGAGCGCCACAGCAGACCCACAACAACTTCAGGCTCCGCCTCTGCAGCCGTAGGACCATAGTTCAGTGGACGTGGTGTTTAGAGCGTGTCCATGCTCCATAGGTGGGGTGGGTCTTCGGTGCGCATTTGGGCTCAGGACGGGTCCCGTGTAGTAGAGTTCCTCAAAAGTGTGTCAGTGCCAGAAATGGGCGAGTGACAGGGCAAGGTGGAGAGAGTCCTAACTTCACCCCCGCAGGTGTGTCGCTGCTCGTGTCGCCGGTGCAAGTGGAGATCCAGTCGCAAATCCGCTCACTCAGCAGTCGGAGGGAGGCTAGGTGCAACACACTCTCAGCGCCGCCTCCCTCAGCATGAACCGCAGGTTTTACTGTGTCCCTGTCGCGGCAGGGGAGTTAATGTCTGCTCACCACTGAGCGCAGCATCTAGTGAGGCTCGGACTAAAGCATTGTGGCGCCAAGTGATCCCCGTCACCCTCCGTCTCCGCAGGGCCCACAGGCAGGGCGCATCCCCGGCCTCAGGTGGCTGCCGACGCCGGTCGGAAGTGGCTGCAGGTGGGGGTATCGTATCTCCGACACAGCGGAATAGTCCAGGGCAAGTGGCCGGTTCCAGACCCCACCAAACGAGGGAGGAGCACCTCAGGCTCCCTCGTTGAAGACGTCAGGCAAAATCTAGTAAGTTCAACTCCTTAGCGAGCTGCAGTAGGGGATCTTCGGTCACAAACCTCTCCGCATGGCAGTCGGCAGGGGGGCTAGTCGCAACACGCCTCCAACGGCGTCACCCTTGTTCTCCGATATGGGCACAGCGGGTGGTCAGGTTCTGCCGATAGTGATGGGACACAGTTCGCCGCCACGGGGCCTAGCAGGCAAGTTATCCCCAACCTCAGGTGATTACTCGCGCCGGCCGGAAGCGTCTGTGGGTGGGGCGTCCAGGTCCCCTCACCGCTGAGGTGGTCCGGTAGGAACAATTGGCGTCAAACTTCAGCAGCCGAAAGTAGGGTGCTTCAGACCCCCTCGCTGATGATTTTAGGCCAAAATGGATGATTTTGGCAGAGAAATGGCCTGTGGTAGGGGAGTTTCTTACGGAGCTCTACCCAAGCACGTCCACCACCATTGCGTGCTCAGCCACGCCCCCCATTGTTTACCAAGGTCTTGTATATCAACAGATTCCTATAAGACCACTCACCATTACTGGTTGTGTTACAACCCAGAGGAGATAGATCGAAAATATCGCTTTGGAGATTGTGTACTAACGTTTTTACGGAATAGTCCTCTTTGTAACACGTGGGAGTTTACAGATGATTATTTTCAAAATAACCTTGGCACTACAGATGGTAGAGCTGTAGAGTAGGAATCCTATAATATCCCACTAAAAGGGGAAATCTAGGCTCATACTTGTGAGGTCAAGCAACATTTGGAGCGCACTTTGAATGAACTGAAGACCCAACAGGCACAATTATACAGATTCGTTTCAGTTGATCACCCTGCTAAAACGCAGCGGGTGGAGGTTAAGTGACAAGTGAAAGATACATGGTCATGTCTAGACAAATATACATACACCCAATATAGGCAAAGGGTGTTCCATGAGTGTGAGAAAGTGGCTCGATATATACTGGACCAAAGTAAGGTACAGTGTGTATAGATTCCACAATCCCCAGAGGTATAACAGAGGTTAAAGCCAGGTGTGACCTTACTCTCTAAAGTCGTAGCTTGGTCGAGCAGTAAGGCAGTACCAGGGGACAGTGTAAAGCAATTGTTGTGCACACTCAGGCAGCGAAGAGTTTCACACACTCAAGGATTGAACTCCAGGCCAATTGTTTTTATATCAAAAGATATAGTGGGTTTATTTTTAGAACCAACAGGTATCAACATATGCTTTTCTCAATATGAGTGATCTCAGATGAATACTTTGCAGAAAGGCAAAACACTTAAACACAATAGGTACAGTGGTTGCAGTAGGCAACACAATTCTAAACACAATTTAACATTGAGCTCAATGGGCTTTTCTACATAAATTTAGTTGATTACTTTATAGATTACTTTTGTAATCCCAGGATTGGATCCTAGATTCAGTCTTTGGGTCTAAGCTGAAAACAGTTTAGTAAAAACGTTTGGTTATTGCAATGATTCTTAAGGAATGAAAAGGTATTTTAAAAGTTGACACTTAAAAACATTTCAGTGAAAAACTGGCAATGTTATCCTATGGCAGGAAATTCAAGTCACAGGTAAAGTACGTTCTCGTTACTTTTGTAATCCAGTACTACGCTCCTAGGTCCAGCACTGGGAACTCTATCTAAGACAGGTAAGCAATTACGATTCAGTAGTTGGTACGATTTGTAAGGAATATTTGTAACTTTCAAAAGTAGACAGAAGAATTTTCAAAGCAAAACAGTCAATGGTTTCCTATGAAAGAAAATTCAGTTATGGGTAAGTCTGGTTAAAATTGCAGGTCAGTACTGGGCTGAAAGGTACAGTACTGGCTCCTCTCCTGATTCCAGATGAATATTTCAAAATTCGTTACTCTGCTGATTCTATAGGAATATTTTAGAGTTTCAAAACGTCACACTTTTCGAGTGAAACCAGTCAATGTTATCCTATGGCAGGAAAGTGAGTTATCGGTTTTCAGGTGAGTACTCTACTGGTGAAGTTAAGGTTCTGGGCATAGACTCGGGGTCCCCCAAGGTCAGGTAGGTACAGTTGGTACACCCGCAGCGGCACAGGAGTGGCCAGGTGCATAGGCCCAATGTTATCCAGTGAGAGGCAGGAGGCCTTCGGTTGGTGGCTGCTGGCTAGCAGGCCACGCAGCTGTGGGAGCTGGGCTCCTGGTCACTTGCTCAGGGCAAATGGGGAAGTAGGCTAGGGTACAGGTTGCACTGCAAGGGGCACTCAGGCGGCTGGCTGCAGGGTGCTTTTGAGCCGTCTGGTGCTCAATGTTATTCAATGACTATCTTGAAAAAAGAACAAAGGCTGCAGGCTCGGGGACGGAGGACCTTTTGGAGCGACCAACACTTCGTGGGGTAAGTTGGGATCTTGGAGGATAGGTAGGCACCCAGGAGTTGGGCACAGGGGCCCGTGGGGCACCGGGAGCAGGGGTGTCTTTTGAGGTCAGGAAATCTTACCCCCTGCTGGTCGCAGTCGGAAGGGTCCTTTGTCCTGAGGCTGCAGGCGTCGTCTGGGTCGTCGAGGAAGGTCTTTGGGCACTGGACTTCGGGTCCAAGTCGCCGGGGAGACGTCCTCGTGGTCTTGGATCACTCGGGCACGGCCAGGCTCGGCGGGTGCAGAGTGGGTTGGTCGGGAGCTTCCTGGCTAGCACCAGGGGTATGGTTGTTGAGCAGAGCCTCTGCTTATGGGAGTCCCAGTCTTCAAGAGGGTCATGGCAGACAGGTCCTCCGGGTGTCCCAAGGTTGCTGTCCGCAGGAGTCGCCGGGTTTAGGCAGGAGCAGGTTCCAGGATCGACAGGCCGGTAGGGCTGGGGCCAAGTCAGTTGGTGTTGTCCTGTTGTAAGCAGCTGCACGCCGGGTCTTCTTCTTTATCTTCTTTCTTCTTTTCTTATCGGGATCTGAGGAAGGAAGGTTCAGGGAGCCCCTAAATACTGAATTTAGGGGCGTTACAGGTAGGGCAAGGGCAGGGACCAATAGGTCCATGTCCTGGGGTGGGTACACCCCCTTGCCTGTTCCTCTCCTGTGGGAGGGGGGCAGGAGCCTAGCTGTGATTGGGCAGGGCCCCCCATCTTCAAGATGGCCGGAGCCCGAGGTTGTGCTTCACCTCGCCTCCCCCACCTGAGGGTTGGGGTTGGCACCCCCACCTTCCTGACGTAGGTTTTCCCGCCAGTCTTCCCGCCAGAGTGGGGGTCAGAACTGGTGGGGGCCAGTTTGCTGGGTACAGCAAATGGTCTGGAGAAGCTCACAGAGGCGGCAGGCCTTTGAAGCTTCCCCCTGCCCATCCTGGGGGAGGAGACCTAGCACCTCGCCCAGGATGTGTATTGTTGCAGGCCCGGGAGAGCCGGGGGGGAGCTCTCCACCCAGGGGTCCAGCAATATGTCTGCTGCGTAGCAGCCTAGGCAGCCTCTCAGTCCAGACGTGGATTGCAGGTTTAGGTTTCAGGGGGCATCTCTAAGATACCCTCTGGTGCATTTTACATTAAATCTCACACTGGCATCAGTGCGGGTTTAATGTGCCGAGAAGTTTGATACTAAATTTCTCAGTCTTCAGTGGAGCCATTATGGTGCTGTGGAGTTCGTTATGACGACCTCCCAGCACCATATACTCTTAATGGCAGCACTGCACTTGCAGTGCCCAGGAATGGCCCTGGGTACTGTAGGGGCACAGGGCCCATGCACCTGTGCCCACACCACTGGCATAGAGCACCCAGCTAGAGGGGTGACTGAGGTATGCCAGGGCAGTGGGTTTGTGGGCATGGCCTACAGGGATGTGGGTCATGTCGACTCTCTGTTTAGTTCTGCACTTAGACACTCAGCCTGCAAAGGCAAGGTGTGGGTGTCAGGGGACAGGGCCCCTAAGGGTGGCACAATAAGTGCTGCAGTCCTTAGGGGTCTTCTCTGGTCACCGTGCCCTGGGTACCTAGGGTACCATTTACTAAGGGCTGATAGGTGGCCAGAGGTGCCAAATGGGTTTTAGTTTCAATTACGTTTTAGGAAAGGAACACAGGCCCTTGGTACCTGGTTGGCAGGAGCCCAGGGCACACTCAGTCAAATCACATCAGCAGTTTAGAAAAAAGTGGGGGCACACCAATGCAAGAAAGATGGCACTTTCTCACAATGAGGGTGACACCTATTGGTCTGGTTGCTTAAGCGGGAAATGCCACGAACAATGAAGCTTTGTGGGAGGAGGGAGTAGCGGTATCTTTTCAAGAGATGCTATCCGTGAGATGTGTGTGAAATAATTGCCGGAACGTCTCTCCCAGCTGAACACTATAGACATAGAGAACATACATAATTATTAACAAGACCTAACTCTCCCTAGACGAGCAAAGAGCAGAGTTAGCAGCTCCTCTTGACCTGGAAGAAAAGTAAGCCACCATTTGCAGAAGGTATCAGGGCAGTTTTATATCAGCTAACACCCCAGCTTATACTAGCGAGACTGTTGGAGGTATTTCATGAGGCTTGCGACACTAGTCAATTGTCCTGATCACTCAGAGGCGATGATAGTTTTGATCCCAAGGGAAGGACACTCCATTATTGCCTTCTATTAGGCCCTTGTCTATGCTCAACGCTGATGGTAAAAAATATCAGTGGGGGTAATAAAGTCCCTGATTGTAGATAACCAGACACTATTTATCCCTGGCAGAAGTACAAGTTTTAATATAAGGACCCTGACCCATCCTGTGTACTCAATGGCTGCAGCAGAGGAAGATTACACAGTGGCCTCCTTAGATTTGGAGAGACCGTTTGATACCGAGAATTGTCAGTATCTGTAGAATGTCTTTTTGGCTATGGATTGCTGACCAAAATACTTAGACTGGGTTACATTGTTGTATTTGCATCCTACTGCTGAGTGTGTACAAGTGGCATAATATCAGTCCCCTGGATGCTGCAGAGAGGCACCCGGCAGGTATGCCAGATACCACTACCGCAGTTTGCTCTGGTAATAGAGCCTTTTGCTTCTAGTCTGCATTCGGAGAAGTTACAGGTAGGAGTTCATTTGGGTGGAGTGATACATGTAGTTTCCCTACATGCGGATATGCACTTGTATTCTTGAAGGAGCCAGTGAGGTTAATCAGAGGCTTTGTGGAGCTTTGGCGATGTACCTGGGTTACACACTAATTGTAGCAAATTGAGACTGCTCTTTTGAATGGATTGGGCATGGATATGGGGAGCCTCCATTGAGATCTGCAATTGGATTGGGAAAGAGACAAATTCAGGTACTTGGGGATTTGGGTGTCCTGATGCTCCCAAGCACTGTAGTCATTAAATGCTGGGGGAGTAGTGGAAGGAATAAACTGTTAAGTAAAGTTTTGGTGGACATAACAGAATTCCATATTGGGTCACATTTCTGTGATGAAGACAGTATTTTTGCCTCATTGTTTATATGTAATGCAAATCACAATATTTCAGATTGTTAGGTCCGCTCGCCTGGGTAGGGAAGTGCAGATGAGTAAAACTTTTGTGGTCAAAAGTGGGCTATGCTTATCAGACAATTTTATAAAACTTTGCCGTGGCCCAGCTCCAGCATGCATTTAATTAGTTTGACAATGACCCAGGATAGGAGAAGCTGTTATTGTCGATACACATTACCTAAGTAATTTATGATGGGTAAAGGTGTGCCTTGAGACATGCCTTACCTGGTAAGTCAGTTAGTGGCTAAATGGCACATGGTAGTAGTAACATTTAAAAATTGCCCTGTTTACAGTGGAAATCCCCATCTGGTCCAAAGCAATTTTACTACACATGACATGGGACTTTCAAAAGATAACTGATTTTTAGGATAAGGTAATGACGATGCTCCATGATAAGGATAAGGCGATGACAGTGCTTCATGATATAACCGGTATGAATATGGCAAAAACTATTAAAACATATTTACTGGATGTCCTCAGGAAACAGAAACATTGTAAAATAAAACTGCAACTGGGGGCTTGGACTAAGAGAATAGCCATACATCGGATTATCTCTAGCCCCCGTAGGATCGCTCGATGAAATAGACACCAGGTTGAGGGGGCCTTAGCAGATAAAATAAGAAGTCATCAAGAAGAGATAAGTTAACAGAGAATTTATCAGAATGGGCAGAAATGTGGCCAGACTCCGACTCTCCTAATAACAGACCCCATTGGAAGGAACGGACCTTGGAGTTGAGACTTGCCCTGATAAAAATCCTTTATTTGTATTTGATTGTGACTAAATTTATTGCAGTTTGTCTGTGTATTTAATATATAGAATTGTGTGTGTGCGCTTGATCCGAATGTAACAGATTACATTTGGATCAAGCGCGCACACACATTCTATATATTAGAATGCTGTTACTGCTTTGCCAATCATGGTGTAGCAATGTACACTATAATCTAAAATCAATAAAAATATTTGCCAAAAAACCCTAATAAGCAGACGGTGTAAGCAAAAGAGTGAGCCAGAGGGAATAGTACTCTGGTTACCCTCAAAGTTTCAAAATTTACACTCCATTATAGTGAAAGAACTCCTTCATCTATAAAGGTAAAACATGCCATTGAGTCTCTGAAAAAAAAATTGTCCTGAAAAATGTGCAAATTTTTTCTTTTGGCATAAAACTTGACTGTAGGAAAATGTTCATTTTGGTTGTACCAGTGCCGGCACGAAAATGTTGCCACAAACACTGCCTAGGTACCTTACTGTAGGAAAGTGGGTTTGTGTTGCAATAACACCCACCCCCCCACACACACTTTTTGCCTGGCTTTTGATGAAAATTTGACTGTTGAGTACTGAGTTTGTGCTAATAAGGTTCCCAATACCATTGTTCTTACCCCAAAAACTATTCCTGTTAGGGGTTCTGAAGTGGTGCTAGTAAATGGTACCCCTTGTACCTACTGCATTGGGACTGAAGAGGGTGCACTGGTGCAGACATAAACACCAAAGTCGACATGGCACACTGCCTGTGTGCCATGTCAAAGCAGCATCACGTAAGGTATGGGTGTGTCACCCCTTTGGCAGGCCTTACAAGCTTTATGGCAGGGTGCACTATATCTCAAGTATGGGCATATCTACAGGAGCAGATATGCCCCTACAATATTTTGGTCTATTCTTAATATTGTAAGTGCCAGTGAAGCCATAAATAGTACATGGGCTTAAAACTCGACAACTTGAGTATCCCAGCACTATGATGGCTTCACTGAACCCAGGAATGTTTGGTACCCAACAACTCCTCTTAATAAATCCACACTGATGCCAGTGTGAGATTTATTGTACCATGTGCTCCGAGGGCACCTCCGAGGTACCCTCTCTGAAAACCTACCAACCCTTGTGTGGGCTCTGACAAGACAACCAGCCACCACCAGACATGTTTCTGCTCTCTGGAACATTGCACATCCTGGGCTGAGGTGTGATGCTTGACGGGGAAGCTTCAAAGGCCTGCTGCCTTTATAATGTACCCCTCCCCCCAAGACTCTGCTGCTAGCAGAAGATGCTAACCCCCCCGGTTTACACCCCCACCTTGGGAGGGAAAACTTAGAATAGGAGGTGTGCCCACCTCTGTCAACTCTAACCCAAAGGTGGGGGAGGCGAGGTAAAGCACATCTTGGCTAAGTCTATGCGCCCTGCCACAGGAGGGTGGCAAAATAGAGAGTTCTGTCACCCCAGGTAAGGTACTCATTGGCCCTATCTGTTGCTCCCTTAAAACTCCCCTAAATTTAGTATTTAGGTTACTCCCCCAGACCTAGAAACTAGATCTGTGACGACCTAAGAAGAAAGAAGACATCCCTGCAGAGAAGAGGAAAGACGACGACTGCCTTGGCCCCAGCCCTTCTGGCCTGTCTCCAGCTTCTGCGAACCTGCAACCTGTCTTGCAGCCAGGGACCTCTGAAAGCCCTGGCAGGATTGCTGACTTTGTAGAAGACTCCAATCTCTTGTGGACAGCAGACCTGTCCAAAAGAAAACTACTCCCAAGTGCTCTGAATCCAGCTGGAACTGTGATCCCTGCCCACTCTGCACCTGACGCTCACGGCCAGAGTCTGAGTGGCTCACCTGTGCAGTGAAGGCTCCCCAGCGATCCTGGCACGTATCCAGTGTTGGCTGGCATCTGCGTGTGAATCCAGCGGTCCCCCCAATACGCCCTCGGTTACCGGCTTTGGTAAGAAGACTCTGATGTCGAAAGGCACCCCTTCACCTGAAGCCCCTGGGCCTTGGTAAGCTGAACCGACTGTGCCCCTATGACCCCATACATCTCTACTTACCTCTGCTGTCGGGCTCCATCCTGCAATCTCTGGTGCCATGCCTGCAGCCTAAAGAAGAATCCCCATTGAAATGCATTGGGTGCCCAACATTGAAATTGCACCCTCTGGAGCCTGGCCGCCGGTGGATGTATGTTTGGTGCTGCTTTGTGCCCCCGTGCTTAACCTAACCCCCAAAGCTTGGCCTCTGCAACCGATCTACTTACCTGTAAGTAGTGTGACTCCTGGCACCCCTAGTCTCCATTGAAATGCATTGGGCCAAACTCTGATTTTGATCTCTGCACACGTGTGCCGCTGGTGGTGCAGTTTTGGTACTCACCTGACCCTTGCCGACTTTTGATCCTGAAGCCTGAATTTGTAAGTACACTACTTGCTTGTTTAACTGTAATATTGTTTTCCTTATAGGAGATCATTGAACTGTGCTGAAATGTTTCTAAGTGCAAACAAAACGGGTGATGGACAGAATGTGGATCAATGTCACACATTCACCCCAGTCCAAAGATCTGGGCCTAAATCCATCGTTTTTTTGCACTCCACACCACCCTGGGTTAGACAATGGCGATATGCAAATCAGCTCTGACCCTGTGCCCCATGGGAACAGTCCAGTCCGAACTACAAAAGCCATGTCCTTCCCAGAACGGAATCAAGCATCCGAGGACCGGACCGGTTTCGAGGTAACACCTCTCATCAGCCCGGCTAGCTTGACTCCAGTGGTGTGGAGTGCCTGGGACCCACGTCTGAGCATCCCCAGCGCACTTAGGGCGGAATTTGCAAACAAAACAGGTGATGGACAGAATGTGGATCAATGTCACACATTCACCCCAGTCCAAAGATCTGGGCCCAAATCCATCGTTTTTTTGCACTCCACACCACCCTGGGTTAGACAATGGCGATATGCAAATCAGCTCTGACCCTGTGCCCCAAAACGATGGGCTGATGTGAGGTGTTACCTCGAAACCGGTCCGGTCCTCGGATGATTGATTCCGTTCTGGGAAGGACATGGCTTTTGTAGTTCGGACTGGACTGTTCCCATGGGGCACAGGGTCAGAGCTGATTTGCATATCGCCATTGTCTAACCCAGGGTGGTGTGGAGTGCAAAAAAAAGATGGATTTGGGCCCAGATCTTTGGACTGGGGTGAATGTGTGACATTGATCCACATTCTGTCCATCACCTGTTTTGTTTGCAATACCGCCATAACTGCGCTGGGGATGCTCAGACGTGGGTCCCAGGCACTCCACACCACTGGAGTCAAGCTAGCCGGGCTGATGAGAGGTGTTACCTCGAAACCGGTCCGGTCCTCGGATGCTTGATTCCGTTCTGGGAAGGACATGGCTTTTGTAGTTTGGACTGAACTGTTCCCATGGGGCACAGGGTCAGAGCTGATTTGCATATCGCCATTGTCTAACCCAGGGTGGTGTGGAGTGCAAAAAAACGATGGATTTGGGCCCAGATCTTTGGACTGGGGTGAATGTGTGACATTGATCCACATTCTGTCCATCACCTGTTTTGTTTGAAAAGTTTCTAAGTGTCAATTTTTCAAAGTGAAAAGTATTTTATGTATACATTTTACATATTATGAAGATCTTGGTCTTAAAATACAAACAAAGTATAATTTTATAAAGTTGTTCTGGCACTGTTGTGCAATATATATCTTGCACTCCTCTGTGTTAGGCCTAAGGCTGCTCGCCCACACTACCACTAAAAGAGCACTTTGAGTTTTACATTGAGTCCTGTACACTTTTGAGGAACCTCAGGACTCTGTTCAAGGTATATCCTCCTAGTGGGAATACCATATAGAGGGCCAGCTGCCACCCGCATGTCAATCACGGCATTATAGGCTTTCTAGTCAGTGTGATTTCTGATCATGTGCATTTCAGTCATTGGCCATTCAGGTACAGCTTTTTGTCACAATTCATATCTGAGACTAGCGGGTTGTAGCCAGTTTGTTGCTATTTGACGTCAGCCCATTCGAGACGGAAGGCTGCAAATTTATGCTTTCTATTTCCTTTCTGGGGTTGGGATTTGGTCTATTTTGTTAATTATAATAACAAACACTTTAGCCTGGAAGAGAAGTAGATCTCTCCTACTATACGTTAGGTAAAACAAAGAGAAAGCAATTAGTGATCAACACCTCACTACGTTTTAAGGCTCAATGTCTGACCCTGCGTATGTTACATAAAAGTCCTTACAAGCTGAATTCAATTTTAAATAACTGTATTATGAATACTGTTTTACGCTAGTAACCTTGTAGAAGGCCTCCTTAGACTTTGGGGTGCATTGAGGACTTGGCTTTTAACATCAATTGTGTACCTTGAATTGTATTATGACTAAATATGTTGTGGATAGTGAGGCACATTTTGTGGAGTTATTTGTTGGGCTTCAATCCTACTTAGTGTTTTACGCTTGGATCTGTCTTGTGATTATGCACTTTTGATCTTCTTTTGCTTGTTAGATTGTTCATTCTTTGCTTTCAGGAGTGGCATGATTGTGGATTTTTGGCTCTTATGTCTATGGATTGATATTGTTGAATTGTCTCGTTTTTAAAGGTTGGGATTACTCATTCTTGCATCTTCTGGTTATGGAATAAGATTATGATGTGTTTCCATCTGTACAGTTGGACGAGATTGTTTGGGGTTTAGCAGCAGTGTGGCTTACATTGTGAGAGTGCTCATTTATTGTCTCTTTTTCATTGTATGAAAACCCTCAACGTTTTCTCCTTTGGATTGTTGATTGTGACTGCTCAGAGTTAGTGTTAAGAAGTAAAGTTATTGAGTGCTTATCTCTTAGTAGGGGTGGTGAAGACGTCTCTTTTGTGCCTATGAAACAGTAACATTATTTAGAATTTGCTTGATCAGGTTATTGTTTTTTTTTCATTTCTCTCTCTAGTGGTATGACAGAGGGAGTTACTCTTCTCATCCTGGCTGTGCAAACTGGACTCATTGAACTGCAGGTTGTCCATCGGGCCTTCCTTCTCAGCATCATCCTCTTCATCGTAGTGGCATCAATACTGCAGTCCATGCTTGAGATTGCAGATCCTATTGTCTTGGCCCTTGGTGCCTCAAGAGACAAGTATGATTTCTTTTAAATTATGTTGTTTTTACATTGTTCTGTCCATGAAGCGTGGAGAAAAGGAGGGAGTTTGAAATCAGCTGGGGGAAGGATGAGGCTTGAGAGGTGAATTTGACAGAGAGACAAAAAAGAAATTGTCAATGAGGTAAAGGATGTGCAGACGGGAGTGGGTGGTTAAAAACTGGTGATGTAAACTGTGGTGTATTAAGATTAGAGCTGCTGCAACAAAGTGCACATTTTGTATGTTTTTTCTAAGAATTGCAGTTATTCAGACCTCCCTTTTCAAAACTCATGAATCTGTGCCTATGTGGGCTGGGGATGCTTTTCTGCTGTGTTATGTAGATCCTGCCTGATTGGCCACCAGCCCGCTTGTTGCCTACCATACATATTGCTTTTGACAAGCTGTTGATGCTCAAATACAAGGAACACTCATAATATCTGGCAGGTCCCATACCCCAAAATAGTCCATTCATATCCTGGAGGAAGTGCTCCATGCCAAGATGACCCACCGCCTTCCTACAGTAAGTGCATCTCACCAAGAACAGTCGGTGCCAACATACAGGTAGGACCCCATATCAAAGACACCCGTCCCAAACTTGGATAACTACCTGGCTAGTGATAAGTGGCTCACACTCACTCTCTACCGCCTAACTGAGCCCTAGACACAGTAACACGTACCTCCATATTGAACAAACTTTAAAAAACTCAAATATTGTGGTGTTTTCAAGGTAAACCAGTATCGCTAACCATAAACTGCTTTTTTTAATATATAAGAGGCGTAAAATAGGCAGCAGCTGTGCAAGCCTCCCTTAGAGGCAAAACGAGTAAATCAAAGCCAGTAACAATGTAAGCTTCCCAATAAACACCCAATAGATTTAGCACAGCGAGTTGCAGATGCAGTATTTACCAACATGGGCACGCATACATACACATACCTATCCAAAGTGTAAAGAAGGGGAGAGTCTGTGTGTTTGTGGGCAACAAGATGTATGTATGTGAGAGCAGGGAAATGAGGAAGGTGTAGCGATTGTAGGCAACAAGATGTATGTGTGTGAGAGCAGGGAAAGAAGGAAGTTGAAGCGATTGCAAAACAATTTGAAATCTTTGTGACTTGGTGGGCAGTCGGAACACTGCACACTGCTGTGGCACAATACTCTTTACATCCATCTTTATCACCCTCTGTACAGTGTGTAGAGACTATTTTATCATGCTGTCACCCGTAGTTAACTGAACACATCAGCTCTGTCACCTGCAGTAGATTGAACACCATATTGTAACTGTCTCTGCTCACCTGCCTATGTCATCCAAAAGTCAAAGTGCATGCAGAAACGGCTAGCACCAACCCCGTGTTCCATAGATAGCTGACATTCACAGAGCACTTCACATTAAGCAATCACCTAATAATGCATACCAAACTCAACAGTGTCCTGGCAGTACAATGCACAACCGCCTGTTCCCCTACACTGCATACGCAAGCTCTGTTCTCTTCCAGGGGCTCCTCATCAATAGTCATAAGCACTAAATATTGCCACCCATGTGCGGGGACCACGGATATAATAAAAAATATATATGGAAAACAAACAAAAACACACACACACACACACACAAAAACACACACACACACACACACATTTTTTTTCTCATACCAATGCAGCTCCCATCTAGGAGGCTAAACAGTGTAATAAAACACAAACTGCTTTTGCAAAATACATTTTATATATATAATTCAGGAATTCAAATTTCTTCATGTTGAACTACCGGTCATGGCACGCTTTTACCTTATACCCAAAGTCCATAAAGAAATAACTCCAAAACCAGGACGGCCCATTATATCGGCCATCAACAGTATGGGGGAACATCTTGCTCAATACATCGATTACTTCCTGCAACCCCTGGTCACCAACTTGCCCACGTATATCAAGGACACGGGACATTTCTTGGATAAAATCAAAAATACCGCTTGGACAGAAGACTCTCTTTTGATAAAGCTCGACATCGAGGCTCTATATACGAGCATAGAACATCAGATTGGACTCAGGGCTCTTGAACATTTCCTGAGTACCAGACCAGCAGACTGTTATAACCACAGTAAAATACTGGTTGCGTTAGTATCATGGAGCCTAAATCATAACTTCTTCATGTTTGGGAGAGACATTTATCTACAAAAGAGGGGAGTGGCGATGGGGGGCCTGCTTTTCCCCTAGCTACGCGTGCTTGCACGTGGGCTATTGGGAGAAGCAGGTCCTCATGGGTACGCATCATGACATCTTATCAGAAAATGTGCAAATGTGGGTAAGAATTATTGACGATGTGTTTTTAATTTGTAGAGGTGATGAATTGAGTGCACTTGCTTGTATTGAAAAACTTAACTCTAATGAGTATAACTTAAAGTTTACTCATCACATCAATAGTAAATCGGTTGATTTATTAGACGTTAAGGTATATCATAAATCAGGAAGTCTGGCAACCACCCTCCATAGAAAGGCTACTGCGGGTAATTCCACTCTGCACGCTAGTAGTGCTCACCCGCACCACACAATTGAGAATATCCCCTATGGGGAACTGCTCCGCCTTAAAAGGATTTGTAGCATTGAAGAGGAATTGGAGAAATGTACGATGGAAGCCCTTAGTAGGTTCAAAACAAGAGGGTACCATGTTGATACTCTTAAAAGAGCAGTTAACAAAATGAAACAAAAGTCTAGAGACTGCCTTCTCCAACAGACAAGAGTTATTTCAACAAACAGCGAAGACCCTGAAAATTCAGCTTTGAGATTTATAACACCATACAGTTGCCAAAACAGAAAAATGAGATCGATTCTCACGAAGAGTTGGCCAATTCTTCAAACTGATAGTGTCATCTCAGCTGAACTCCCTGACAATCCTAAGATCACTTTCAGGAGAGGACCTTCTTTACGCAACCAGGTCACCAATCCATTCCCTGAATTACTCAAACAAAAATCCTGGTTCCCTCAACGTCAAGGTTTTTTTAAATGCTTGAGTTGCCGAGCTTGCAAATTTGGTGTTAACACCAGAACCTACATGACCCCATTCAGTCCAGTGTCATTACAGATTAAGGGAAATTACAGTTGCAGGACAGAGTATGCTGTTTATGTCCTGGCGTGTACTTGCGGTCTGAGGTACGTTGGGAGTACTCGGCTTGCGGTGCACACCAGGATATTACAGCATCTCCGAGCAATTGTCAATAATGACAACTCTTATCCAGTGGCGAGACACTTCAAAAGTGTGCATAACAACAATTTGGAGTGTCTCAGCTACTTTGTGTTGACATCTGTACCCCAACCCCGCAGGGGAGGGGATAGAGATAAAATGCTACGCCAACTCGAGTCTAAAATATTAGAACTCGATACTAAGGTACCTAATGGTCTCAACACCACAGAAGACCTGTATCATTTTCTTTAAGGTTGTCTTATCTAACATATATGATTACACTCTGTAACCTATTCTGACCCAATGTTTAGTTTCATTAGTTTTGAGTAAAATCTGCTTGTTTGACAATATATTAGTTTTCCTCGCCATATAAAGGTTTTTTCCTTTGCTGTTCAATTGTTTATATCTTTTGTCTTTCACCCTGATTATTATTTTTTCATTTTTGGACTTAAAAGTGAATATAGATAGTAAGTTTCCCATTGGACTATATCGAAAATATATATAAAAAAACTTTTCTTTTTTTTGATTTCACTTATTAGATGTTGGGTACACATATAGAAACTCGGAGACTAATTACCAGACATAGGCTATATTTTTGAGATTGGAGGGGTTGCCATCATGTTCAGATGTCCCCTTCAGCATCATCACCAATTGGGGTTGCCATCAATATTAGATGTCCCCACAAGATTGTAAATATTATATATGTTTTTTAATTTATATACAGTATTTATTGGCATCTTTTGCACATGATATATCGTCTGTAATGTTTAGGGGTTCATAGTTCAATAGGACAATTGTTTAGAATAATACTCCTTTGTGATATACCAAGTGTGGTTTTTTTTAACATTATTTGTTTACATATATTATTCCTGTTGATTTTTATGGAATTTAGTATGTATTAACTATGTAAGCTGCCATTTGATAACATTTTAAATGTATATTACTGTATTTTACAATATTTTAAGCATTTATGCAGAAACAATCTTGTCATTACACATGAATTTATTCAGTCAATAATTGGTATTTGGGAGACATACTTTGTGTAAATTGATTCAAACCCATCCATACTCATAGTTATGCCAGTGTTACGTAGTAGTATTTTCTCCATATCCATTATTATCACATGGTGTGCACTAGCACTTTAAAAGTTCAGGCATGATGGGTTAACATTTGACTGTGATCAAGGGCACCCGCCCGAAACCCGTCAGTTTTTGCTTCTGCTCAATTTTGCTCATTAAATTTTCAACTGCCTCATATCGGAGTCGTTGAGTCGTCTGTTTGTCCTGGGGACCTGGGGCTACAGTCTGGCTTTTGTCTCGAATATATATATATATATATATGCCTGATGGTCCCACTGTGACCTTTCGGAAGGGCCCTTCCGTTAGGTAACATATCTGTCATGATTTTCCGGAACTTAGGAAGAAACAAGAGTGGATGAAATCCTGCTCTGGTTTTAAACGTTGCACCTCCTGCAGGGCGTGCAAATTCGGCAAAACAACTACTCAGTATTACACACCCTTCAGTTCTGACCCAATTAACATAAGAGGTCAATTCACTTGCAAGACTGAGTTTGCCATCTATGTCCTGACATGCACATGTGGACTTAGATATGTCGGCAGTACATGACAACCTGTGCATGTCAGGATTCTCCAACATCTCCGTGCCATCGTTAATAATGATCCATCATATCCGGTGGCCAGGCATTTTAAGAGCAATCACAAAAATGATTTACAATGCCTTACGTACTTTGTCATTGCCTCAGTGGACAAGCCTGTGAGGGGCGGGGACAGGGACAAGATGCTTAGGAGACTTGAGTCCCAATTTATTTTGGAATTAGACAGTAGATTTCCAAATGGGCTCAACACTACAGAAGATTTGCACGTTTTCCTGTAAACCTTTGTTGCTTATTGTATTGATTACTGTGTTGGTCAGCCGCCAGTAATACCCACGGTTTGATATTTTTTATACATAGAATTTCTTTTATATACTTTATCACTTTCCCATTTCTCCCTATCACATATTGCTTCATGGTTGTGACCATATAAGCTTTTTCTCACTTTTATTATTTGAGTAACACTTTCTTATTTTATTTGGACATAGCCACATGGGACTATTTGTTAATGTCTGTTTTCTTTACCTAAAACTGCATTGGGAATATCTTATAGTGGTTTATCCACTATTGATCCATTTTCTTTTGAATACAGCACTCCTGGCCATTTGCATTCTAAGCATTCATTTTCTTTGCTGCCATGTTATATCTGAAGACATATAGAACCTTGTCATCTTGGATTTTATCCAATTGTTTACATCTTTGCATTATTTGCACAAATTGCATTTTGTCACTTTATAATGTTTACATATAAAGCATATATTTGCACATTGCAATTGCACTTTATTAGAATATTAACAAAAAAAATGCACTTTATTGCGTAATTTGCACAATGACTGGGTTTTATCTACAAGATTGTATTGTTTTTTAATGGATTTTAACATGGTTCTATTAGCTTGATTTTGCAAGCATTATATGCAATTGTATTATATGTGTCAAACTATATCATGTTTGATAAAAATTTTTGCAGGCCACTAGATGCACTTTATTATAAATAATGGATTCAATTTATTATTTTTGAATTGTGGATTTTAACCAATTTTAGTGCAGTAGAAAACAACTAATGGTATAATTGTTTGGAAAACAGACTTCCGAGTGCTAAGAATTGAGTATGTCCTCTATTTTCATGATCACATGGTGTAATGTTTGAAAAAAAGAAAAATAATTCAATTGAAAGAAAAAAACTGTGAAGCACTGGGTATTTAAATGTGGATGTCGCATTAACTGACTGTCTGTGAGCAAGGGCGGATGCCAGAAACGAGTCACATTTTGTTGGACTCAAGCTTTTAATAAACTCTGTGCCTTTATCTACGCTGGATTCGTGTGGTTTTCCTGGGTCGATGTATATGCGGAGCTTTGGAAACTGCCGTTGCTGTATTTAAATTTCGGAAGGTGATTGCTTCCGAGACAAATCCACTCCCCTCAAGCCGGCTGCGGTGTGCAATCAACCTCGCTGCCTTTCCTGTAAGGAATTTCTTCAATTGCAGCCCCCGTGTTCATCGAGCCCAAGTTCACTCGTGTCAAGGATTGCATCAGTGGCGTTTCAAACACACCGGGCGGCTGCCTGACGCTGTAAAGCTTTCCTTGTGATGAGTGCTCGTAAATTCTCTGACACGGTGGGGAGGAGTACTTGGCACCAGCGCGTGACCCTGGGAGCTTACTAGCTCGGGTCATTTTACGCTGAACAAACTTTAAAGTGAATTCTTGAGTCCGACGTGATGTCAGCTGAAATTCTACGTGGTAGAGCGGGTGGCGGCTGCTGCACTCTACTCTAATCTGCCGAAGGTTATACCAAACTCTGGAGCAAGCAACAAAACGGACTCAATTGCAAATGACAACACAGCAGAGAGCCAAATACGAGCGATGCTCAAAAAACTGGAAAAATGTATGTACCAGGAAATGTCAAAATGGTGGGAGCATAAATCCCTTTCAATGTATCTAGAGGAAAATCGTGTGCCACGTGGGTTGCGTATCTTATTAGCACCCAGCTATGACAAGCCCAATCCGAATATGTTAAAAGAATGGGGCCAAACCAACTTAGAATCCTCCACCAAATCAATACAAATTTTGGTTAAATATGCTTCTATCGACAGGGAAATACTAATGAAGGAGATTGAAGAACTAAATGATGTTTTACGAAAATTTGAACCCCATGAAATTATCACTAAGGGCCGCAAGGAAATTGACGAAAGATTGCTGAAACAAGAGGAAAAGATCAAGGCGAGAAAAGTTTACAAGTTCGCCAGGGATAAGGAGGACTATGCCCAAGGTCGGATTTACGCGTTTGCACGTAAATTCGACAGCGCAAAACGATCGAAATTGGCGCAACAAGTTCAACAAGCACAAGCCAAACATGGTAAAAATACAAATCAAGCGGGAGCCTCCACTTCAGCTCAGGGAGCACCTTCAATGACCGGTAACCAAGAAATAAGCGATAATGAATCGCTTACAAGTGGCCCCACGTCTGATGAAGATGGAAACACTCCATGGGACAGTAACTCCTTGATCCTTGATCTAGGGGAGGAGGTCGATTTTTTTAGTTTCGGATCGACTACAGACATTAAGGCCTCGGACCAAACACCAACAAAAGGGGCAACAACAGCAGCCAAACAAGTCAGATGCAATAAAAGGAGGAGTGAGCGCCGGAAGAAGTGGAAAATCTCCCAAAAAACCGAAGCGACAGTACTGGCGCAAAAAAAGATAAGTGACAATACTATTATTAATCCATCTACTGTTACCCTAACTGAAGCAGAAAAACAACTTTTAAGTTTGGGGTTAACATACTGTCCAGCATCTGATTTTAATTATGCAAAAACTCGTATTGATGTCTACCTATATATCAGAAAACTAAAAATCAAGAAATTCTTTAACATTAAGGAAGGATTAAATGAAAAAGAGCGTTCATGTTCTAATAACACCGAAAATGTATCCTTAGCTCTACCGTCTAGATACACTAAATCTTTGTTGACTTTGCATCATTTGGCTTCTGACAATACAACATCTCCTGATACAAACTCAACTCAGGAGGAATTAAGAGCAGCATCCATTCCACAAGTGGGGGCCAACATTAGCCCTTTTAAACCTAAGTCGAAATTCAATCCCACCATGCCTTAGGGATTCAATTGATGTATTCCAGGACGTGGTGGTGGAGGACCTCAAACAGTTACACCACAAGGTAAAGCACAAAAAACGCTATAAAAGCAAGCACGAAAATAATTACTTTTCACTCATTAAAAAACTGGGTAACGACCACAATATCATTGTTACTACTGCGGACAAAGGGGGAAATGTAGTTATCTGGCCCCAGGAAGCTTACATTGATGAAGCGAAAAGACAACTGAATGATCCAACATGTTATTCTAAATCTAACATCAAACATTTTAATGATGCCAAGGATGTTTTGAAAAAGTTGTTATATCCATGTAAAAGAGATGCTATGATCTCCTCTCAGGAGTTTGACTTTCTTCATATTGAGTTTCCAATATTGCCCAAATTATATCTACTCCCAAAAATTCATAAGCAGGTCAAACCAGTCCCTGGCCGGCCTATCATCTCGGCCATTGGGGGGGTGGCAGAACATGTCACACAATATATTGACTATTTCTTGCAGGACTTGGTCAAAGATTTATCTACTTATGTTAAGGACACCAGTGATTTCATTGCAAAAATTAATGACATCCCATGGAGCAGTGACATGTTAATGATTACTTTGGATATCGAGTCGCTCTACACGAGCATAGAGCATACATCTGACTTGAAAGCGCTCGACTTTTTCCTTGGCAAAAGACCCATCAATTGTTATTGCCATAACAAAGTATTAATTGAGTTAACCACTTGGTGTCTTCATAATAATTTCTTTTTATTTGGGAATGATATCTTTGTTCAGAAGCATGGAGTTGCTATGGGGGCCTGCTTTTTCCCCAGCTATGCGTGTTTACACGTAGGCTGGTGGGAGGAGCAGGTCCTCAGGCGGCAACATGCGATTATTTTTGATAAACATGTTTTGTTGTGGATTCGTTATATAGATGATGTTTTTGTTTTGTGGCGTGGAGATTTTGCCAGTGCTGATAACTTTGTCACAAGTCTGAATACCAACCATGAAAATCTAAGGTTCACTAAATCTATTAGTGGTTGTGAGGCTGAGTTTTTGGATGTAAAAATATTTGTACACAATGGACACCTGGCATCAAAACTACACAGAAAAAGCACTGCTGGCAACAGTATTCTTCATGCCAGCAGTGCACATCCTCGACATGTAGTAGATAACATCCCATTAGGCGAGCTACTCAGGATCAAAAGGATATGCAGTACAGAAACTGATCTTGAAATCTGCACCAAGGAAGCCTTAGATAGATTCAGGCAAAGGGGCTACCATGAATCTATCCTTAAGTTGGCATTGCAGAAAGCAACAAGTAGAACTCGTGAATCCTTGCTAGACCAGACACCTAACATCAGGTCTGGTAGTGTCCCTGAAGACAACACCGAGGCACCAAGACTCATAACTGCCTATAGCAGGCAAGCAAGACAAATAAGATCTATTGTGACATGAAGATGGTCGGTCTTATTAACTGACCAGGTGTTAAAACCCAGACTGCCTGATGGTCCCACTGTGACCTTTCGGAAGGGCCCTTCCCTTAGGTCACATATCTGTCATGATTTTCCGGAACTTAGGAAGAAACAAGAGTGGATGAAATCCCGCTCTGGTTTTAAACGTTGCACCTCCTGCAGGGCGTGCAAATTCGGCAAAACAACTACTCAGTATTACACACCCTTCAGTTCTGACCCAATTAACATCAGGGGTCAATTCACTTGCAAGACTGAGTTTGCCATCTATGTCCTGACATGCACATGTGGACTTAGATATGTCGGCAGTACACGACAACCTGTGCATGTCAGGATTCTCCAACATCTCCGTGCCATCGTTAATAATGATCCATCATATCCGGTGGCCAGGCATTTTAAGAGCAATCACAAAAATGATTTACAATGCCTAACGTACTTTGTCATCGTCTCAGTGGACAAGCCTGTGAGGGGCGGGGACAGGGACAAGATGCTTAGGAGACTTGAGTCCCAATTTATTTTGGAATTAGACAGTAGATTTCCAAATGGGCTCAACACTACAGAAGATTTGCACGTTTTCCTGTAAACCTTTGTTGCTTATTGTATTGATTACTGTGTTGGTCAGCCGCCAGTAATACCCACGGTTTGATATTTTTTATACATAGAATTTCTTTTATATACTTTATCACTTTCCCATTTCTCCCTATCACATATTGCTTCATGGTTGTGACCATATAAGCTTTTTCTCACTTTTATTATTTGGGTAACACTTTCTTATTTTATTTGGACATAGCCACATGGGACTATTTGTTAATGTCTGTTTTCTTTACCTAAAACTGCATTGGGAATATCTTATAGTGGTTTATCCACTATTGATCCATTTTCTTTTGAATACAGCACTCCTGGCCATTTGCATTCTAAGCATTCATTTTCTTTGCTGCCATGTTATATCTGAAGACATATAGAACCCTGTCATCTTGGATTTTATCCAATTGTTTACATCTTTGCATTATTTGCACAAATTGCATTTTGTCACTTTATAAAGTTTACATATAAAGCATATATTTGCACATTGCATTTGCACTTTATTAGAATATTAACTAGAAAAATGCACTTTTTTGCGTAATTTGCACAATGACTGGGTTTTATCTACAAGATTGTATTGTTTTTTAATGGATTTTAACATGGTTCTATTCGCTTGATTTTGCAAGCATTATATGCAATTGTATTATATGTGTCAAACTATATCATGTTTGATACATTTTTTTGCAGGCCACTAGATGCACTTTATTATAAATAATGGATTCAATTTATTCTTTTTGAATTGTGGATTTTAACCAATTTTAGTGCAGTAGAAAACAACTAATGGTATAATTGTTTGGAAAACAGACTTCCGAGTGCTAAGAATAGAGTATGTCCTCTATTTTCATGATCACATGGTGTAATGTTTGAAAAAAAGAAAAAAATGTCAGTTGAAAGAAAAAAACTGTGAAGCACTGTGTATTTAAATGTGGATGTCGCATTAACTGACTGTCTGTGAGCAAGGGCGGATGCCTGAAACGCGTCAGATTTTGTTGGACTCAAGCTTTTAATAAACTCTGTGCCTTTATCTACGCTGGATTCGTGTGGTTTTCCTGGGTCGATGTATACGCGGAGCTTTGGAAACTGATATATATATATATATATATGTCCAGAGTCCCGGTACAAGCTAGTACCCGCTCACGAGTGGGTCGTCTCTGGGGCCCCGGAAGCCCAATATCTTACACTCGAACGTTTTCTCCTCCAGAAAGAACGTAGACGACACACCAAGAGTCTGCTGTGCTGTGGAAATTTATTAGCAGGCAAAAACAAACAACGCGTTTCACCTCACGGCTTGCTCACGTTTGTTGTGGATTCCAAAACATAGTCCTTTTACATTGTTTTTACAATAATCATAAAAGTAGGACTATCATATCAACACCCAAAAGTGCAAAGTGCAGGAGACATGTTGGAAATGGAAAAATGTCAATTACATTTCATTAGATTGGTGTCTCATTGTCCAAACAGATTATTATTTAGGCAAAACCAGATTAACACAATCAATAACCGTTATATCATTGTAACATTTTTACCAATCATCATTGAGGTCTTTGGATTTGTTAAATCACAAATGTTTGCCCCTTAAGTGTTCCTTTTAGCGCCAAGTTGGCAGAGAAAGGACAGAAAATCACGCCCCAGTGGGCTAATTATGAAAAACGCTATGGTCTTGCCCCAGTGGGCCAATGTTCCTTAAATGCTGACAATTAATTCCTTTTCATAATTTTTTCTCATAATTTTATAAACAGTCAGTTGAGTTTCGTCGTTTTTCATAAATCACAAAAACCTTGCCCATGAGTTCTCTGGCCAAATTAGACAAAGGAGTCATGCCCCAGTGGGCTAGCTTGAAAGTCACTAACGTCTTCCTCCAATGGATAAATAAAATCCTACCCTAGTGGGTTGAGTCAAACCTTTCAAGCTTTATGCTTTTTATCATCTAGAAGCGAAGGGTTTCATTCCTGTCTGTCTCCAAAGTAATTCAGTATTATGTTTCAACAAAGGGCAAAGTGTTCAATCTCTGGTTGTTTCATGACACCTCTTTTTCTTAAACTTCCAAAATCCAACATCCTATCAACAGAATCTGTGAATTAAAACATCAAAAATTTACATCATGAAAGATTACTTTAAAAGAAACGACTTACATTCAGCGGCTTGATATACATTAATCATTTCATGTTCTTTACTCATTCAAATTATCAGTTTTTTATTCAGTCTTCAAGGTGTACAGAAAGCTCCTCATGGTTATTCAGGCCTTGGGGATAAGTTGTCTCGAAGTCGATAATATACCTTGATTCTAGTTTTCTAAGACTCAAAGTTCTATTTCCACCCCGAATCCCTAGATCAATCTTATCCAGCACTACCATTCGTAGCAAGTTTTCGTTTTGAAAATGGTGTTCGAAAAAATGCCTTGCTACCGGGTATTGTGTGTTGTGATTTCTGATGGCCCTTAAATGCTGCAACACTCTCTCTTTTGCCTTAAGTGTGGTGCTCCCTATATACCACTTGTCACATGGACAGACAAGTAGGTATATGCAGTACATTGTGTTACAGTTTACATTTTTCTGTATTATAAACACCCTGCCTGTACTTGGGACCGTCACCTCTTTACAATTAAAGCTGTTGCGACAGGCTTTGCATGAGTTACAGCATTTGAACCCTGGTGGATCCTTCACTTTCTTCGTGCTGGTTACTGAATTAGGACTCAGTTCATCTTGTAAGGACTTGCTCTTTCTGTATGTTACCTGTGGATTGGGGTTAAGGTGAGGTTTAAGGTGTTGGTCTGTGAGAAGCACATGCCAATGCTTCATGAGAATCTGTTTTACATCTCTAGCCTGGCCTGAGAAGGTCGTAATGAATCTAATATTAGATTCTAAATCCTTCGATTTGTTAGTATCTAACAGGTCTTTTCTGTCCTTAGTATTCACCCTTTTTATAGCTCCTTCTATTGTTTTATGGCTATACCCTCGATCTTGGAAGCGCTTTGTCATGACCTCCATTTCTTTTTCAAAAGCTTCCTGCGTGCTGCAATTACGCTTTGCACGTAGCAATTCCCCATAAGGTATACTGTCTATGAGGTTTCTGGGGTGCGCACTGCTGCATTAAGTAGACTGTTGCCCGCTGTTGTCTTTCTGTGCAGACTGGTCACTATCGCAGTCCCTTGAATCTCCACATTGATGTCTAAGAATTCTATCCTTGATTCATGGATGTGTTCTGTGAATCTGAGGTTGATATTGTTGTTGTTCAGCTCACTCACAAATGTCTTCACTGATTCTACTGTACCATCCCAGATGACGAAAATATCGTCGATGTACCTCAGCCACAGGACAACATTGGTGTTAAAGTTGGCGATCTCACTGGACACCTGCTCCTCCCACCAACCCATGAACAGGTTGGCATAACTAGGGGCGAAGCAGGTGCCCATCGCCGTGCCCTGTGACTGTCGGTACATCAGCTCATCAAAAATGAAGAAGTTGTGAAAGACAGAACTCAATGAGTTTAACCAGCATTTTAGAGTGTTCAAAATAGGCAACAGATCTCATTTTTAGAAAGTGTTCTACTGCTTGTATGCCTATGCTGTGTTTGATACAAGTGTAGAGACTGTTAACATCTAAGGTGACTAAGATGTAAGTTGGCTCCCAGATGATTCCCTCAATGCTTTTCAAGAAGTGTGTTGTATCTTTTAGGTAGGTGGGTAGGGCTACTACAAAGGGTCTTAAAAAGTGATCAATGTATTGAGATGTTTTTTCTAGCAGTGAACCCATTGACGATACAATGGGTCTCCCTGGTGGATTCGTGGCATTTTTGTGCACTTTGGGGAGAAGGTATAGGATAGGAATCCTGGGATGGTCACATTTAAGAAACACATATTCGTCCCAAGTTAACAGGCCTTTCTCTTTGAAATCATACAACATATTTTCAAATAGGACCTTGGTTTCTCTAAAGTCTGCAACAGAACTCCTTTCATAACAGTTTGTATCTCCCAACTGTCTGCGCCCCTCTGCCAGATAATTCTCTTTATCTAGAACAACCACATTGCCCCCTTTATCGGCATAGCGGATAACTATACTCTCATCTGATTTAAGGCTGGCAATTGCATCATATTGTTCAGAGGACAGATTTTTCTTTCTATTTGGTAAACGGTCCTGTCTATGTTTTTTCAAATCATATATATATATATATATATATATATATATATATATATATATATATATATATATATCCACACCAATGACATCTGGCTTTTACTGTCTACCTTAGCCTGGGACGCACTGTTCCTAACAGAGACTTGGATTAAAGACTCCTCCAATCCTGACATCGCCCTAGCTCTACCCACTGACTACAGTTTCACGGGACTCGGCCGTGAAGCCTCCAAAACAGGAGGAGGAATCGCGGTGATTCTAAAGAAACACCTGAAAATCACCTCAAGAAAAATCACTAATATTAACCCCATTGAAGCTCTGTACTTCTCTATCACTGACTCCTCCACAGCCGTTTGCTCAGGGATCCTGGTCTATAACCCCCCGAACACCTCACAATCGGCTGTCCTAGAGCTATTGGCTGCAACAGCAGATCTCTCCCTCAAACACCCCCACTTCATGGTTCTGGGAGACTTCAACCACCACGTTGATGTAAGTAGCTGTAACCGCGCCTCCCAACTCCTCGAATCTATGCAAAACATCAATCTTACGCAAAAAGTAAAAGGCCCTTCTCATAAAGCAGGCCATACCCTCGACCTTATTTTCTCAAACAGCGAGAAACTGAAAATCCTCCCTTCCCTACCCCTACCATGGTCCGACCATTTTCTTATACCCTTCGAGTTACCCCTGACTCTAGCTACAAAACAAGAGTCCTCCATCAGATCTCAGGGCAGAAAATGGCACAAACTTACACTTGCTGCCCTAGAACCAAACTACCACAACAGTCTTATCCCTCTCCTGGACGACCTCAACAAAGCAGTGAGTACACTAAATAGCGACCTCACGTCCGCCATCGAGAAAGTCGCGCCTCTTCAAAGCCTTTCCTCCCGTAGAAAACAACCATCGGCCCATGGTTTACGGAAAAACTACGGGCACACAGAAGCATGTGCAAAAAGCTAGAACGACAATGGAGACAGAACTACGATACCGAAGCTAAAGCCCTCTATCGACAAAGCCTTAAAGAGTTTCGTAAACTCAAACGCCAATCCATGAGCACTTACTTTTCTGAAACAATCGCCAAAGCAAAAAACTTGACCAAAGCCCTATTCAATATAGTGAAAGAATTCACTCACCCCAGCGCACTCTCGACTCCTGTGCCCATGTCACAGACACTATGTGAAAACTTATATAACTTCTTCGAAGAAAAAATTGCCAACATAGCGGCAGCAATCCTTCAGAAAGATTCCGATACCACCAAAGACCCAATCCCCAATAGCACTCATGCTTTTACCTCATTCCAACCACTTAGCAAAGAACTTGCTCTAAAGCTACTTCTGGAATGTAAATCTGGCTCACCTCTGGACCCAGCCCCAGCTCTTATCTTGAACGAAATTGCCCCCATCATCATTAACCCCCTATTAGACATCTGGAACTCCTCACTACTCACTGGGGTTGTTCCTGCGGCCTGGAAACACGCCATGCTGATCCCTCTTAAAAAAAAAAACGGCGTCGACCCTTCCTGTCTAAATAACTACAGACCAATTTCACTTCTACCCAAGCCCCGCAAAAGTTCTGGAAAAAGCCGTCCAAAAATAACTGTCCCAGTACTTGGAATCCAACTCCTTATTCCACGACACCCAGTCAGGCTTTAGACCAGACTACAGTACCGAGTTGGCACTACTCGAGGTATCCGAATCGATCCGCGAATGCACGGACAAGGGAGAGGAGGCCATGCTAGTCCTCCTCGACCTATCTGCAGCGTTCGATACCATCTCGCACGACAAACTTCTGACCCGCCTGCAAGAAGTTGGTATCGGCGGGCCCCCCCTTGCATGGATAAAATCCTTTCTCACAAACAGAATACAGCAAGTGATGCTAGGACCTTTTCTCGCCTCCAAAAAAACAGCTGATCTGGGGCGTCCCACAGGGCTCAGCCCTCAGCCCGCTCCTTTTCAATGTATACCTCAAACCTCTGGCTAAAGTTGTTGAATCCTGGGGCGTCAAAGTAACCTTCTACGCTGATTACACCCAACTGGTGTTCTCCTTCAAAGAACACACTGAAAAATCTTTTACCAACTTCGCCTCTGTATGCTCAACATCGCAGCATGGATGTCCGCCAACAACCTGAAACTCAATACAGACAAAACCGAGGTCCTGTTCTTCAATTAAAAATCGCCTATATCCTCCAATCTCTGGTGGCTGTCTGAACTCAACCCCCCCCCCAGAACCAGTTCAAACCGCACGCAACCTTGGCTTTCAATTCAACACCTCCCTCTCCTGCAAAACTCAAATCAATAAAGTTACCTCAGCCTGCTTCGGTAAACTTCAAATGATAAAAAAAATCATCCTATACCTCCCACTAGAGTCCCGCAAAACGGTGGTCCATGCCCTAATTACCGCTCATCTGGACTATGCCAACAGCCTATACATAGGCGCCCCCACTTACC